>NC_056737.1:642986613-642989113 GCF_019279795.1 Protopterus annectens
ACAGGAATCTATCCCTCCAGCATGTCCTGTTGATTGTGGTGACAAAGTTTAGGTCCCTAGAGCGTGTAGCTCGGAGGGATTAGGATTTCTTTAGGTGTAGCATGTCCAACAGCTCTGGGTTTGGCATAGCTTTACAGGTCAGGCAGAGATCACCTCGAGTAGGTGATATGCTACAGAGTAAAGCTGGAGTTTTTTGAGGCAGTCAGTGTAGGGCATTTGTTTGAGGCCAGTAATCCTCTTTGTGAGGTACTTCTGTGGCCTTTCCAGCTGCTGCAGATGTCTTGTGAGGTACATTCCAATGGGGCAATGTACTCTATAATGGGTCTAATGAGTGTCATGCAGAGGGGAACAATTACCTCTTTTTTCCTGGATGAGAACCCTTTTATGATGAGGTGTGCCACGTAGAAGGACTTCCTGACTACTGTGGCGATGTGACTATCAAAGGAGAGACTACTGTCTACCTGGGTCTCAAGGTCTCATCACACATTTGGTGTTAAGTAGATTGCTGCTTATGTGGTAGCTCATGGGTACAGAGAATTACCAAAGGGGATGACACTGCACTTTTTGGCATTGAGCCTGAGGCCATGGCTCTGACCTGACACCAGGCATCTGTCTCAGCGAGGCCCTTCTGTAGGATGTCCACATCATTTGGGGACTTGACTATGGCTCCTAGTTTGCAGTCATCTGCGAACTTAGTTAGCCATAGGCCTTCTGTGTTAGCCTGTACTTCAGAGAAGTAGATACCAAACAGGAGAGGTCCCAGGACGGAACCCTGTGGTACTCCACTTGCCATTGCTTTGAGGTAAGATTTGGAGTCTGCAACTTTTACAGTGTGGGTTCTGTCAGTGAGCCAGTTGGCAACCCATCTTGTGACATAGGGACTTGTACCTAGTTTGGTGAGTTTAGCTATAATTCCAGAATGGGGGATGGTGTCAAAAGCCTTGGCGAGGTCAAGACAGGCTCTGTGAACCACCTTACCCTCATCTACAGCTTATATATACATATATATGCACTCTACATGTATGTATATATATATATATATATATATATATATATATATATATATATATATATATACATATGTATATATATATATATATATATATATATATATATATATATATATATATATATATATATATATACATATGTATATATATACAACAAAGTCAGAAAAATACATGTACAAATTTAACAATAATGTATTAACATTTCATTTTTGCTTCATAGGAGATTACTAAGCTTATGGCCATAGGAGACCATAAAAAAGCTTAGCCATACCATCCAGTGCTGTGGGAGACTAGCAATCTTCTCCATTAATCAGAGTTTCTACACAGTGAAAATTTTCATTCACCTATCCAGTCATCCAGACTAGTTTAAAAGGTTGCTAGAGAAATACTGTGCTAGATAGGTAAGGGCAGCCTATTGTAGTAATGGGGATACATCTGGTTAGGTGTCTGTGAAGTCATCTGGTGTTATTGATATGGCAGTGCAGGCTTAGGTCTTTAGAATATGTTTGCTTTACCAGTGATTCAAGTTAGGTGAAGAAGTTCAGAGTGAAAATTTGCAATCACCCATCCAGTCTAGTTTAAAAGGTTGCTAGAGATGCACTATGCTAGATAGGTATGGGCAGCCTATTGCAGTAATGGGGGATACATCTGGTTAGGTGTCTGTGAAGTCATCTGATGTTATAGATATGGTAGTGCAGGCTTAGGTCTTTAGAAGACGTTTGCTTTACCAGTGATTTGAGTTAGGAGAAGAAGTTCAGAGTGCTGAGTCATTCTTACCACAGAAGACTAAGCAGAGATCACTCGTCATGAGTCTGTATAACAACGAGTAGACGAACAGAGCTTTTACTCTGTCACAGCAGCTAAGGGTAATGAAACCTGAGATATATTTATACTGAGGCCTGAGATTTTTCCAAACTATTTTACAAAAGGAAATTCCAAGATAAATGAATTATCAACTTAATTATCAAACAATTGCAGTGATCCCTCTTATGTACATAAACTGCTTGATTAAATGCATTCTTGGAATAATAACATTTGCATAGGTTTTACTCTCCATATCAATGCACTATAAAATAAAGAAAGTAACACTAATCAGAAAGTCCAACATGCTTTATGCAGGTTATACTGCACATTTGTTTAAGGCTTCATGTATGCATATGGACCATATATTTAGATAACATGTTCTCGTTATATCAAATCACATCACTGAAACTGAGCAGTAAAACACTGATGCGCTTTAAATTCTCTTGCATTATGCAATTAAGAGCTCAGAACTATAAGCAAAGGAAACCTGAAGAGAAAAGATGGTGAAAACATGAAATCAGTTCAAATCCATGCTAAATAACTATGAAAATTTTTTTTTTTTTTTTTTTAGTTTTAAAAATAATGCATCTGGAAATTTGGCTACTCATCCCATTCCTTGTATAACAATCCTGCATAACTTAAGAAAAAGATATAAATAACACTTTGTAACTCAGTAATTCATTAGG
>NC_056737.1:642994113-643064113 GCF_019279795.1 Protopterus annectens
CTAACCACTTTAACAACGTGAGTGTCAAAAGAAAGGCCACTGTCAACCTGGGTCCCCAGGTCCCTGATAACCTCTTCTGTGCTTAGTGGATTGCCACCTATATGGTAGCTTGGGGTTACCTTGTTTTTCCCGAAGGGTATGACTATACATTTTTTGGCGCTTAACTTCAGGCCATGGCTCTGGCACCAGCTATCTGTTTCCATGAGTCCCTTCTGAAGGATATCCGTGTCCGATGCACTTTCCACTATGGCGCCCAGTTTGCAGTCGTCTGCAAACTTTGTCAGCCAAAGTTCTCCCATGTTGGCCTGTACTTCTGAGAAGTAGATGCCGAACAATAGGGGGCCAAGGACCGAGCCCTGTGGGACACCACTTGTGACCGGCTTGGAGTCTGACATAGCGCCAGCAACTCTAACCCTGTGGGTTCTGTCCTTAAGCCAGTTTGCAACCCATCTTGTGACATATGGGTTTACATTTAAGCTGGTAAGTTTTTCTACAATACCCGAGTGGGGTATTGTGTCGAAGCCTTTGCAAGGTCAAGGTAGGCTGTATGGACTGCCTTTCCTCATCAATGGCCTTGGTGACTGTTTAGAATAAGTCGACCAAGTTGAAAAGGCATGATCTGCCCTTGACGAAGCCAAACTGGGTCGGGTCCAATGTCTGCAAGCCCCCTATATCTTTGTTTATGAGGTCCATTATGATCCTCTCCATAGCTTTGCAGACTAGACTTGTTAAGCTTATGGGGCGGTAATTACCAGGGTCCGTAGAGGCACCGCCTTTGTGGAGTGGGACCACAGTTGCCGTACGCCACTCCTTGGGCACGTATCCTGTGGTAAGGCTGAGATTAAACAGCTGCCTTATGTGCGGGTTTAATTCCTCATTTAGCTCATGTAGCACACAGCCGGGGACACCATCCGGTCCCATTGATGCTGTGTTTTTAGCTTTAGAGAGAGCAGCTTTCACCTGCGCATTTGAGATGTCTGGGAGGCTACACTCCGCTGGGATAGTTATCTCTCCTTTAGGGGAGAGGGGTGAAGTTTGCACTGAACCTGTCTGCCAGTATGTTGGCAATGTCTGTGGGTTCAGTGATTTTTGTATCATTTTGGACTAATTCTGAGCATATCTGAGAGTTTCCACCCAGGTTCCTAACATAGCTGAAAAAGGCCTTATGATTGTCCTTTGAATCCATGGCAATTTTTCTCTCAAAATTGGCCTTAGTTGATTTTATGAGTGCTCGTATTTTTTACCAATAATGATCAGGGGTGACTTCCCTTTTATGGATTTTGTTCTATCATGTAATAGCTTTCTCCTCTTATTGTAAAGTTTGTTAATGGCTGGGGTCCACCAGACTGGACGTTTGCCCTTTGTGGAAAGAGTCTTGGTTTTATTTGGGATTGCCTTATCCATGCAGTCCTGGAGGTGTTCATAGAAGGCATTTGTAAGGGCTTCCTAGCTTGGGTTGTGGTTTCCACTGGCTCAGGGGCCTTGAAGGATACCACACCAGTCTTGAGTAGTGTGAAGTTTGCTTTAGAGAAGTTCTTCACTGTGGTCTTTTTGTTTGGGGTGGGGCAGGATGTGGATTTCCAGTGAGATTAGTTTATGATCAGATCTCACCAATGAGGGATATACTTCCGGTGTGTAGCATTTTGTCCCCATGTTTGTGATAATGAGATCTAGTATATTTTCTCCTCTCGTGGGAACAGTGACTAGCTGTTCCATGGCATTTGAATTTATGAACTCCAGGAACCGTTGGGCTAGAAAGTTAGGGCTTGAGTAATGTTCCCAGTCTATATTCGGGTAGTTGAAGTCACCCAATATGATGGTGTTTGGAGATACATTTATACCCTCCAGTGTCTTCAGGAAGGCTGTGTGGGGTTCCTGAGTTTGAGAGGGTGGCCTGTAGCATGCTACAATTTGTAGAGCAGTTTTGCCTATGGTTAGTTGCACCTGGATGGTTTCCGAAGTTTCGTGCGTTGCCACCAACCTGGAGGTGTGGGTATCCTTTATGAATATGTATACACCCCCCCTTTTGTGGTGTGGTCCGGGTTTTGGGGCCGGAATGCATGATATGAGGTAAAACCTAAAAGTGCCGGGGTACTCTCAGGAGCCTTGAACCAGGTTTCAGTTACAGCACAGACATCGATGTTCTCCATACTGAGAAGATTTAGACTTCTGGCATTGAGCAGCATTACCCTCAGTTTCTTCCCATTTTTGTTTTCTGGGGTGGTAGGTTTAGAATTTGAGCCTTGCCTAAAAAAGGCACTATGGGGTGGCAAGAGCCTTTAGCCAATATCCGGAATCCCAGGGGTGACAGGTGCAAGCTGTCCCTTGCGAAGCAGCATGGCTTGTCAAGCATGTCATCCCAGGCAGACAGACACTGGATCCCCTTTGAATGACACCAGACATTAAGCCAATTGTTAAAGCTGATCATCTTGTCTCTATATTGTGGCATCATTCTTGGTGAAGGAAGGATACTGCTCAGGGTCAGGGTCATACCTGCCTGGGCTACATAATCAGAGAGCTCCTCTATGTCTCTTTTCATGTAGTCCAGGGAGGTACGTCTCAGGTCATTCACACCAGCATGGACAATGACTGTGTCATATTTGTACTTGCCTTGGAGTGACCCGAGTGCTTGTGTTATGTGGTGGTTTCTAGCGCCCGATAGGCAGCTTACTGTGACCCTCTCCTTGTTCAGCCTGGTGAGTGGGACGTCAGTGTGTCTGACTATGGAGTCACCTATGACAAGTATGTTTGGTGTTGTATTTGGCCTTAAGGGCTGTGACTGCTTTGCACACTGATTTTGTGGTTTATGTGTTGCTTGTGGGGTGTCTTGAGGTAGCAGTTGTTTGGGTGTCTGCTTTGGAGGCCTCTGCTGTTTAGGTAAATGTTTACTCAGAGCCTCCGAGTATGTCTTTGTGTGTTTATGTGTTTGATTCAGTGGTGTGGTAGCATTATGTGAGGCTGGTTTTGTGGTGTGTGTAGTTGCCTTCTCCTCCTGTCTGGTCTTGCCAGTCTTGAGTTGAGAGAGCTCAGCCTCCAGTTTGGCTAAATAGCTGCATCTCTCGCAAGTATTTGTGTTATGTGGGAGGAGGAGAGGGTTGTCTGTGTACATGAGGCAGTTATAACATTGCCTCAAGATTCCCAGATTCACCAGCTGGACCGGAGAGGAGATTGACAACTGACCTTTGGACATGCTAGAATAATATTGGGAATTCCTTAATAATTGAAAACAAGGGCCAGTGGGGAGTGAGGGTGTAGTGCTTTTAATTTTTAGTGCTGACTTATATAATTGCTTTAGTGAGCAAGTGCCAGGTAACTTGAGTGCAATGTGTTACAAGTAACTAAATGCAAAAACGACAAACAGTAACTTTCTTTCAAGTGAAACAAGGAAATAAGTACAGTAAGCAATGCAGATATCACTAGTGATCCACAGAAGCTGAGAAGCAGATTAGGTGGAATTAGCGTTCCAGGGAAATAACAAGCAAACAAACAACAAGCATATAAACAAAGCTAGATTCAGCAGGCCTGGATCTAGTCTATGCTACAGCAAGCAAGGTGCACCAATTTCAGTAAGATACAGTTCAAATATTCAGGCACTATAAACCTTTAACCAGAAATTCCCAGCTCAGAAGGGCAGAGTCCAGCCTCTTCTCCCACAAGAGTGCAGACCACGAACCTTCTTAATGTAAAATAACTGGCCTGAAGCCCAAGTGCTTAAACCAGAACTAATACGCTTGGACACTGGGCTCTCAATCAGCAGTTCCCAACTTAGAAGGATGAAAGCTACCTGTCCTGCCACCACAGTGCTTGCCACAAACCTTCCTAATGTAAAACAACTGGTCTGAAGCCCAAGTGCTTAATCCAAAAGACTTAGAATGATAGCTACACTTTAATCAAGTTACAACCAAGCAGTAATAAATACAATTGAATACTTTAGAGAATGTCTGGATTAGTGCTCAAGTTACACAAACAAAGCTAGATCCAGCAGGCCCGAATCCAGTCTATGCCACAGCAAACAAGGCGCACCAACTTTAGTAAGAAGCAGTTCAGATATGCATGCACTATAAGCCTTTAACCAGAAATTCCCAGCTCAGAAGGGCAGAGTCCAGCCTCTCCTCCCACAAGAGTGCAGACCACGAACCCTCTTAATGTAAAATAACTGGCCTGAAAGCCCAAGTGCTTAAACCAGAATTAATACACTTTTAGAATAACAGACACTGCAATGTCTGTTATTCAACAATTGCATATAAGGTTCATTGTACACAGCAGAGACAAGCAATACAGTTAATAAACAAAGACAGCACAACAATGTACTGCACTGGATTGTAATCCACCAGTTGCAAATTTGCTTTTTATGCGTCCAAGGCACACAAATATATGTAATAAGGTATGATGTATACAATGACTGAGGTTATGATGTTATGAAGACAAGATTGCAGCATTTGGATAACTACCGTCACATCACAATGTTATGGTGCTTACTTTTACAGTCTGGAATCATTTTAACCCTTTTTGTTAATGTTGAATTCCAAAGGCTGTTTTGACAATTTTCAGTCACATTAATTGGAACTCCAGCTTTTTTGATGTGGTTTTGCTGGTCCAATGAGTCTACATGTCTCTACTGTCCCACAAAGCTGCATAGGATGCTGCATGGACAGTTAATGTATGTTTTACTTTCCTGTGCTCTGTGTTTTTTATCATCTGTGGAATTTAGAGGAGACCTAGATAGGCACAGAACTCAGGACTTTATGTAAATGTCCTTAACAAACACTAAATGCACTGAGTTGTGTTTAACCCAACCTGATCTTTGTTAATTATTTTTGATTGTCTGCTTGGTGGGATTTTTAGACCTATGCTTGTTATTGGGGGCTGTTGGGCATTATTTAGCTGATTTCTGAATGAATTCCATAAGGAGTTTAATCTACTTTATATTATATATATATAATTTTGTGGACAGTTATACGGTTTATTTTCTGCCTATTTGGTGTGGTTTCATGTGTAAGTAGAATCAAACCTTCCTTCTTAGTCTGAAAGCTGATAATAATACTCTGACAATCGGTGATGATTACTTGCTACTTATGATAATATTATGAGAGCCTTTTTGCTGACTCTGGTCGTATTATTTGAAGTATTGCTGTTTCTGAAGACTTGCGCGTCCTTCCTGTGTTTCACCTAACTTGGCATATTTCACTGATATTCAAACACTGTAGTATTCCTTGCTTAAACTAAGTCCATGTTGTTTCATCAAGGGGCTTAGTTCATGCTAGGGAGTACCAGTTAAGTACTCAACCACCTTCATATTTGTCTCAGCTTTTGTTTTAATAACGTATCATTGGCAGATTGCTGTCACAGTACATTATACTCTTCGTATTTTATTATAGTTCATCTTATTTGCCAAGATGTAATTTGTTATTCATGGGACAACTGTCTAGCACTTTCTCCCATCTATACACATGGGCATCTTGCAGGCAATTCTCATTCCTGTCAAACACATTATATTTAAGATAGCATTGTAGAGGGTGTCATAAACATGCAAGTATGAGGAGTGCTGGCCATCAAAGAGCAATGGGTGTTTTGATGACCAGACGGCACCCTAAGGTAAAATATTACATTGACAGAATTTCTGTCCTCAATAAGATATCTAGAGAAGGTCCATTTTTGATAGATGTTGAGAAACGTTTTCACCCTTGTGGGTACTTAATACTGATGTTTGGTCATTCAACAACAAGCAAGGTTATCTTTGATCTGCTGCATGTTGCTGACCATTCATTGTGGAAATCAAGTTGGGTAAAGTATTTCATTCCATTTCAGTTGCAGTACTTCCAGGCTTCCTTGTCATTCAGCACCATAGGTCAGACAAGATGTAGGAAGGGTTACAATCTGTTCTTACTCTCCATTATGCTTGAGAAAGGCTAACACATTTGAGTATGCTATGGGAACAGAAACAAGCTGTGAGTTTCAGCTCTTTTATCATTCACCATGTAGTATTAGGACATTCCTAAAGAAGATCACTGATGCCTTGTACACTTCCTGTTAGACTGTCCTTACTGGTTAGTATTGTGTAAATTCAAATTACCTGCAATGATGACTCTGTGTTTGTTGAATCAACTGGCTAGACTCATTTGACCAGGTGAAAGGCCAAGTACCTCTAAAATAAAAGCAGACTGAAACTCTGATGGTCTCCAAAGAAGGAATTTATTAAAACCACAGTGGAAGTGCTTTCATTACCAGCAAACATAACTTTATTAGATGTCAAATATAAAAAAATCTAATTAAGTCTGATAGATATTTCTAACCAAATTACATGATCAATTACATTTATAAATTCAACACCATTGTAATTTTATTTTATTTATTTATTTTATTTTACATTTGTTGACTGGGACAGTCTAACTGGATTTATGTCCATTTTCAGTAGAGTCCCGGGGAGATAAGCTCCAAGAGATTACTAGACTACTAACATACAGGTACTAGTTGTTATACAGTTAAATACTACAAATTTTAAACAGTTCAGGAATCTTCACAGTTTATACAAAAAAAAAAACATGCTACAAGCATTAGATAAGATATTTTAGACTTTATGTACAAGACTTCATTAGTAACTATGAAGTAATTGTTACACAAATACATACTTCAAATTTCAGCAGTTTAGCAATGCTCATAGTTTAAACAATACTTGTTGCCTGCCTTAGGTAGGATGCTTTAGAATTATATGCAGAAGAATTTAACTAGGTATTTTAAATTATCTCTATTAGGATAAGATATGTTTTTTGCCAGGGATAGGCCTTGATCTAAAAAGACACAGAAAGAGCAGGAATTAGGTCTTAAAGGGACAATGCCTGAGTTTAAAATTCGGGTCCACTCTAAATCAAAACAAAGCAACACCCATTTTATAGCGTCATCCCAAATCCCACCCACAGTATCATATAGCTGGAGACATCCTGTATATCTTCGGTTGCAATGGTGTTTTGCATCCTAATCTCAACTCTGCTTAAACTTTGTGTTCCCAGGTCGCTGCTGTTCGATTTACTGCTTTCCTGCATTTACCTCCTTGTGGCATCTTGTAATCTTCATAGAGTAGGTACATCATATTTTCGCTGGTGAATTATTTATTTTTATTCAGTTTTCTCTGTTTATGTGTTAATTTGTTTTTAGCTAAACAGAAGGGGCAAAGGCAATCGAACCGCAAAAACTAATGACATTTACTTGTGTGGCAATATTAAGAATGGAAGGTAGGTGAGTAATCTGTTCTGTGTCGCTGTCTCTTTTTTACTGATGACCTCCCCAATCAGCAATTCATATTATCACAACCGCTATAATCAGTTCTGTTTTATGGTATGCACGGACAAACATGTTGTTTCCTTATGAGTTGGAAGTAACCGGCAATTTTGTTAAGTTGCTTGGTTGCCAGACAGGTTTATCCTTTAAAGGATCTTCTCTGACAGGCAGTGTTCATTGTGCTGTCCGTGTGGCATTTTATTGCATGTAAGGTGCATATGTCAAAACTTAGTATACACATCATAGATGTCAAGCGATCCGTTTTATATAAACATATGAAGGAACTCTACAGTTGTAAAGTTTGTGAAAGTGTTGTATCTTTTAAGAAGAGCGTCACATGTTTTCATTACTAACATTTTCTAATGCAAACACTTGAAGCGCTTTTATTGATTGTGTTTTGTACAGCAAACACTAACGCACTGCCCAGTATTTATGGACATTTAAACTAATTGTATTATGCTGGAAGTGTATTTGCTGTGATAAACCTTTATTTATGGTTTAAAGGAAATGCAGTTTGATAAAGGGAATTTGTTTACTTTTTTGCTGTTTTTGTTTAAAGCAGAAACCCACTTTAAGATTACTTAATGCAAAATATATTGATATTGCTGGTTTGTCTGGCTTCTTGATCTTTGAAACTCAGATGCTTGAAAACATTTTTCTTCTATTCTTTGTTAGACTTTAAAGCCAAATGTCATTTTTGCATGCTTTCTGTAACAGCAAACAATTTCAAATAGCTCCAACGTTAGTGTTATGTAACACTGTATAATGTATAGTGATCTGCTCAATTTAAATCAAATCATTTGAAAATGTTTGGTGCCGTGAGTGCTCAGGGTCATGGCAAAATGGTGCTGGTGTTAAAGGCCAAGAACACCAGCTAGATGTTTTAGTAAGGAAATGCCAATAAATTCATAGGTAAGTACCAGGCAGTCGGTCTGCAGAGCATTTCAAGCCTAGCTAAAAATCCATTCAAAATCTCTCTCTAGCCTCAAGGAGGGTAAGGGAAGATGGACTGTGAGAGAATTTGAGGCTGCCTATCAGTTCCAGTTTTACCTTCCAGGTGGCGAAGGTGATACTTTGCTTGACATGTTGTGGAAGTTTGTTCCAGGTGTGAGGGATATGTCGTGATATGAATGCATCCTGTCAACGTGTCTTATTTATCTACTGATGTAGGTTTCATTCCTTTAACTGAGTATTTGATGTACCATTAGTTTTGCGAAGGAAGAGGAGATCAAATAGGGTTGGATCTTTCATGGCGTTAAAGGCTAGATGAACATCTCCATGATGAAGTCTTTAGGATACTGAGTTATTTCCCAGTACCACATGGCCTGGAGGGCATTATTGGGCTTAGCAAGTGGCCTACTAGCTTTTTTCATTTTTTCCTTCTTTGTTTCATTTTTGAGTTTTTATTCATGGTTTTGTAATTTTAAAGAATGTTTCTTGTTTTTCATAAAACATGTAGATGTTTTGTTTGTTTGTTTATTGTGGAATATTTCATACATTGTATTTATAGAAAACACTAGATAGTAGTCAATGAATACAGGTATTGGACTGCAGATTAAATGACTAGATAGCAGTCAGAAAATGTGTGTATCTGATTGCAAATGTGCATGAGTACATGACTGTCTCTGTGTTGCTAAAAAGCAACCTTTTGTTTGCAAATTTTTTCTGACTGGTCTGAAGGTACTGTTCTGCATTGCATTTTATGAGCTGGAACTCACATTTTAACAATATAGTGTTGTTCTGTGATAGTAAGTTCTGTTCTAAAACACTAACACCTGAACTTTTTTTTGCACACCTTTGCTATGTACCGTTAGCATTACAGAACTGTAGAATTTGAGCTGTAAGTTAAAGCAAGGTACATTCTTAATAATTTCCGGTTAAAGGCTTATAGTGCCTGTATATTTGAACTGCTTTTTACTGAAACTGGTACACCTTGTTTGCTGTAGCATAGACTAGATCCAGGCCTGCTGAATCTAGCTTTGTTTGTATAACTTGAGCACTAATCCAGGCATTCATTAAAGTATTCAATTGTATTTATTACTGCTTGGTAGTAACTTGATTAAAGTGTAGCTATCATGCTAAGTCTTTTGGATTAAGCACTTGGGCTTCAGACCAGTTGTTTTACATTATGAAGGTTTGTGGCCTGCACTGTGGTGGCAGGACAGGCAGCTTGCATCCTTCTAAGTTGGGAACTGCTGATTGAGGGCTCAGTGTCTGTTATTCTAAAAGTGTATTAGTTCTGGTTTAAGCACTTGGGCTTCAGGCCAGTTATTTTACATTAAGAGGGTTCGTGGTCTGCACTCTTGTGGGAGGAGAGGCTGGACTCTGCCCTTCTGAGCTGGGAATTTCTGGTTAAAGGCTTATAGTGCCTGCATATTTGAACTGCTTCTTACTGAAATTGGTACACCTTGTTTGCTGTAGCATAGACTAGATCCAGGCCTGCTGAATCTAGTTTTGTTTGTATGCTTGTTGTTTGTTTGCTTGTTATTTCCCTGAAATGCTAATTCCACCTAAAACGCGGCTTTTCAGCACTTCTGTGGATCCCTAGTGTTATCTGCATTGCTTACTGTACTTATTTCCTTGTTTCACTTGAAAAAAAGTTACTGTTTGCCGTTTTTGCATTTAAGTTACCTGTAACACATTGCATTTAAGTTACCTGGCACTTGCTCACTAAGTCAGCACTAAAAAATTAAAAGCACTACACCCTCACAAACTCCCCTTGAGTACCTTGATCCCCATTGGCCCTTTTTTTCAATTATAAAGGAATTCCCAATACTATTCTAGCATGTCCAAAGGTCAGTTGTCAATCTCCTCTCCGGTCCAGCTGGTGAATCTGGGAATCTTGAGGCAATGTTACAACTGCCTCATGTACACAGACAACCCTCTCCTCATCCCAACAAATTCCAACACATGTGAGAGATGCAACCATATAGCCAAACTGGAGGCTAAGCTCTCTCAACTCAGTACTGGCATAACCAGTCAGGAGGAGAAGGAAACCACACTCACTACAATTCCAATCTTACATAGACCTACCACAACAGCAAACCAAACACATAAACACACAAAAACATACTCGGAGGCTCTAAATAAAAATCTGCCTAAGCAGCAGAGAACTCCAAAGCAGACACCCAAGCAATCGCTACCCCAAAACAAAACATGTGCAACACATAGCTCACAAAGCCAGTGTGCCGAACAGTCACAGCCCTTAAGGCTAAACAACACAGCTGATACACTTGTAATAGGTGACTCTATCGTCAGGCACACTGATGTCCTGCTCACCAGGCTGAACAATGAGAAGGTCATGGTGAGCTGCCTGTCGGGCGCTAGGATCCACCACATAACACAAGCACTCAGGTCACTCCAAAGCAAGTACAAATATGACTCAGTCATTGTCCATGCTGGTGTGAATGACCTGAGACATACCTCCCTGGACTACATGAAAAGAGACATAGAGGTGCTCTCTGAGCATGAAGCCCAGGCCGGTATGACCCTGACCTTGAGTAGCATCTTACCCTCACCAAGAATGATGCCACAATATGAAGACAAGATGATCAATTTCAACAATTGGCTTAAGTATTGGTGTCATTCAAAGGGGATCCAATGCCTGTCAGCCTGGGATGACATGCTCGACAAGCCACGATGCTTCGCTAGGGACGGCTTGCACCTGTCACCCCTGGGCTTTCAGATATTGGCAAAGGCTCTTGCTACCCCCATAGTGCCTTTTTTAGGCAAGGCTCAAAAGACAAACCCACCTCCATAGGTATCACAAGGGATAAGAAACTAAGAGTAATGCTACTCAACGCCAGAAGTCTAAACCTCAAGATGCACACACTCGAAACTCTCCTTAGCATGAAGAACATCGATATCTGTGCAGTAACAGAAACCTGGTTCAAGGCTCCCGAGAGCACCCCAGCACTACCAGGTTATACCTCATACCAGGCTTTTCGGCCCCAAAACTTGGACCGAACCACAAAAGGAGGGGGAGTATCAATATTCGTCAAAGATACCCACACCTCCAGGTTGGTGGCACAGCACGAAGCATCAGAAACTATCCATGTACAACTAACAGTGGGTAAAACTGCCTTCCAGTTTATAGCCTGCTAGAGACCACCCTCCCAAGCCCAGGAACCCCACTCGGCCTTCCTGAGAACACTGGAAAATATGAAGGTCTCTCCAAACACCATTATATTGGGCGACTTCAACTACCCAAACATAGACTGGGAGCATTACTCTAGCTCCAACACCCTAGCCCAAAGGTTCCTAGAATTTATAAACTCAAATGCTATGGAACAACTTGTTACCACTTCCACAAGAGGGGAAAACATACTGGACCTGATCATTACCAACATGGGGACTCTATGCTCCAGACCAGAAGTGTATCCCTCACTGGTAAGATCAGACCATAAACTAATCTCACTGGATATTCACATCCCGACCCCACCCCCTGCCCAGAAAACCACAGTGAAAAACTTCTCTAAAGCAAATTTCACACTCCTCAAAACTGAGGTGGAATCCTTCAAAGCCCCCAGGCCTGTGGAAAATACGGCCCAGATGGCAGACTCCTTTATAAACGCATTCTATAAACACCTTCAGGAATGCATGGATCATGCAATCCCAAATAAAACCAAGACCCAATCCTCCAAAGGCAGACATCCTGTCTGGTGGACCCCAGCCATAAACAAACTATACAATAGAAGGAGGAAGCTACTACATGATAGAGCAAAATCCCAAAAAGGGAAGGCATCTCTGATCAGTATTAGCAAAAAACTACGGGCACTCATAAAATCGTCTAAGGCCAGCTTCAAGAGACAAATTGCACAGGACACTAAGGATAATCACAAGGCTTTCTTTAGTTATGTTAGGAACCTGGGTGGGAATTCCCAGATATGCTCAGAATTAGTCCAACATGACAAAAAATACACCGAACCCACAGATATTGCCAACATCCTAGCTGACAGGTTCAGTGCAAACTTCTCCCCACCAAAAGGGCAAATATCTATCCCAGCAGAGTGCTGCCCCCCTGACATCTCAGATGCTCAGGTAAGAGCCGCCCTCTCCAAAGCAAAAAACACAGCATCAATGGGACCAGATGGTGTCCCGGGCTGCGTCCTACATGAACTCCAAGAAGAGCTAAACTCAAACATAAAACTACTGTTCAATCTCAGCCTTACTACAAGATATGTACCCAAAGAGTGACGTACAGCAACAGTGGTCCCTCTCCACAAATGTGGTGCCTCAACGGATCCTGGAAACTATTGCCCCATAAGCCTGACTAGCTTGGTCTGCAAAGCTATGGAAAGGATCATCATGGACCTCATAAATAAAGATATTGGGGACCTACAGACACTGGATCCTACCCAGTTCGGCTTTGTTAAGGGCAGATCCTGCCTCTTAAACCTGGTTGATTTCTTTGAAACAGTCGCCAAGGCCATTGACGAGGGGAAGGTGGTCCACACAGCCTACCTGGACCTCGCAAAAGCCTTCGATATAATACCCCACTCGGGCATTATAGATAAGCTCACCAGCTTAAATATAAACCCCTATGTCACTAAATGGGTTGCAAACTGGCTCAAGGACAGAACCCACATGGTTAGAATTGCTGGAGCCATGTTAGACTCCAAACCAGTTACAAGTGGCATCCCACAAGGCTCAGTCCTGGGACATCTCTTGTTCGGTATATATTTCTCTGAGGTACAGGCCAACACGGAAGGACTGTGGCTGACCAAGTTTGCAGATGACTGCAAACTGGGCGCCATAATCGGCTCTCCAGCTGACACAAGCATCCTCCAAAAGGGCCTCATAGAAACAGACAACTGGTGCCAGAGCCATGGCCTCAAGCTAAATGCCAAAAAGTGTATAGTCATCCCCTTTGGCAAAAACAAAGTGCCCACAAATTACCACATAGGTGGTAATCCATTAAGTACAGAAAAAGTAATTAGGGACCTGGGGACCCAAGTTGATAGCAATCTCTCATATGACAACCACGTGGCCAAAGTGGTTAGAAAAACATTTTATATAGCCCACTTAATCATGAAGGGATTCACATCTAGATCAGGGGAGGTCATCGTGCCTCTTTACTCATCCCTCATCAGGCCCATAATTGAGTACAATGCCCCTTTTGGGATGTACCTTACCAGACACCTGCAGCAACTGGAAAGACCCCAAAAGTACCTCACCAAGAGGATCAAAGGGCTCAAACAGATACCATATGCTGCCTGGTTAAAGAAACTCCAGCTCTACTCAGTGGCATACCGCCTGCTCAGAGGCGATCTATACCTGATGTATAAAGCCATGTCCAACCCGGAATTAATGGACATGCTGCACCTCAGAAAATCCAAATCCCATCGAGCTACGCGCTCGAGAGACTTGAACCTCAGCACTGAAATAAATAGGACATGCTGGAGGGACAGATTCATAACCCAGAGGCTCCCTTCACTCTGGAATAAAATCCCAGTCCAGGTTAGGCAGAGTCCCTCATTGACTCTCTTCAAGAGGAATCTTGATGAGTGGATGGGAGATCGTAGGTTTACCCCAGGTATCACTTCTGTGTCACTGTTAGACAGAGGCACAGTATACTAACCTCGAAAAAGGGCATAGCAAAATTAATTTAAAATGGGTGGTGAAAGCCAAACACACTCTGGCTAGGCTTATAAATGCCCTAGGGCAGATAGCCTAGTATGAACCTATGAACATCCAGGTCAAAAAACAACAGAATGACGCAATCAGTAAGTAACAGTTAAATGAATGCTGACCAAACCGTGAAAACATGAACCTTAAAAAAGACACAGATGCTACTAAAAGCTACAGTAGTTCTGGTAACTGAAACAAACAAGATGTTGATAGAGGTGATAGCCTTTGTTAATACTAAAATATGACTGGTACACTAATGTCTTGTAGTTCAGTCTTGACTTGGGTCTACAAAAATATAAGATGACGACAAACTTTAGAGCAGCTCTATGTAGCATAAAACAAGGTACACATGGTAAAATCAGTGCTTAATACATAACTAGAAAAGTAAAAAAAAAAAACAGGTACAGGTGTCATCAAATGTTAGCAAATGGTTGACAGTTTTGACATTGGATCTGGCAGCAGTGTCAAGCAGACTAGACGTTCATATTGTTGGTCTTTGGAAATGCTAAAAAGTGATTAGTATGATAAAGCTTGGCCCCATATTCAAATAATTTGTGACAGAATGTGGTATGAACTTATTCAAAAAATTTGGGAAAGAAGGGGGCATTGTGCTTTGACATAATTATGTTTAAAAACCCATGCTGTCAGCTCTCCTTTTTAAAAACCTATGTTATCCGCTTTTCTTTTTCACTAATTCTGTTAATTAGTAATAGACTAGCTGCCCTCATGGTCTATTTTAAGCCTAGACAATTTCCCTACAAGGTAAGAATCAAACGTTGTACAGCATCACAAGTATTGCAAGTGAAATTTTTTTAACAAGTTTTACGCTTTATTATCATCTCTAATAGTTATGTGTTTTGAACAGTCATATTTTATTATTTTTACAGGTGTGTTGGCTAGCTGCTTTAAATTACAGGCTTTTTCTTAATTCAGAATAATGCATTCATGGCCAGAGCTTGGTGATGAACAAAAGCATTGGTGAGCAGTGAACCTTTAAAAGAAGGCCCTAAATGCTAGGCACAGGACATACCCAGAATGAATAAGTAGTGACAGACTGTGTGTAAATTAGAGCTTATATTCAAAGTTCCAGAAACCTGCTTAACAGAACAATGGTGTGTATCCTTCACAGTTGGCCATATCACTACAGATTTCCATTGAAAAAGATTGAACTTCCAAGGGCAATACTGAGAGGATATAGCTCTTGTATAAGTTAAGAATCACTGTTATCTGTCAAACAACTGCCTCCTCAGGTTTCAGTTACAGCTCCAGGTGATGACATAATCTAACTAGGATATCTGTGAGCCATCCTGTCTTGCTGCTGTTGGATTTTGTTGACTGTTTTCAGACTGGGAGGACAGACTTGTTTGTTTGTCTTTCGGCTTTTCCCAGTTAGGGGTTGCCACAGCGGAACTCCAGCTAATGATTGACAGTTGGTTTTTATGATGTCGAGTTGCCAACCCGACGCCCAACCTTCAACGAAGACATGCCCATTCAACGCATGTCTTTCGAATGCCCACGCAACCGTGGGGAGGACATGCAGACTCCACACAAAATGCACTCCTAACCCAAGCCGAGAATCAAACGGGAGAGCCTCTTGCTGTGAGGCAACAACGCTACTGCTGCACCACCATGGAAGGTACCCACAGAGTGCAAATATTAGAGTGTCTAGTTGGGTGTTCTAATAACACTCTTAAAGTCTCTAACTCCAGATGTGCTTTTGGCTGTCAGTCCCTCCATGCTCTTGACTTGGGAGTGCTCATGCTTTGCTTTGTCACATTGCTTCCCTCCTCCCCTCGCTAGAGTCACTACTACAATTTTTTCCCCATCGCTGTTGCTACAGTAATAGTCAAGAGTTAACTGTCTAGAATAAGGGAGCAGTGCGCAGGAGCAGAGGAACATTGCTGTGTGGAGTTTGCTGGTCAGAGTAATATTCTTGCTAGAGGCATACTGCTATCAGGCTTTGCTAGTTACTTATGTATATCAATAGTAAAGACGCACCACCAACCGGCAAAAACTTCTGTGGTAAAAAAACAATAAATCACAAACAGTACGAATGAACCACAGAAGTTGGCCACGGCACAGTAGATCCAAAAAGCATCCAAATAACAGCACAGTCAGCATGGAACAGATAACTCCAAAACAGACAAGATCATGAAAATGATTCACAAACGCCAATTTCAGCGATAGTCCAATTTATTAAAAGTTAGCGCTTTCACCTCTCAGGCTTCATCAGACTTCAAAACTATTATAACAATCCTATTTAAATAACAAGCAAACTAAATATATTGGTTCACATAATAACGCATCATCATAGCAACTTATTAAAACCATTAGAGCTCAAAAAGCTCTATGCTCAATTACAAAAAATATATACAAAATATAAAAATCATAGAATAAAAATAAATCTGAAAATAAAAACATGTGCAAAATTGCAACATTCATTAAATATAGTATTAGTCCCTTATTTGTTAACAAACAACTTCCTGCCTTTAAGAACAGGCTTAAGGGAAACCTTATCATTGAGCCCAGGGAAAACATCTGCCCTGAGCCGAATGATCCACCTTACTTCACATTCTTCAGTGAAATTACCTATATCACCTCCATGAGGATTAGAAGTAATACTTTGTAAAACAAAAAAGACAAATGAATGTGTAGGGCCATTTAAAAAACAATGCTTGGCTAGGGCATTCGATTCAGATCCAATACGTATTGAATAAATATGTTCTCTTATGCGTTCACGTAATTTACGATTGGTCTTGCCAACGTAGAACACCTCACAGATGACACACCTAGCTAAATAAACTAAATTCTCACTCAAACAATTTGTATTAGTATAGAAAGTATACATCAATCCTGTAGCAGGGTGCACGAACTCAGTACTAGTATCAATAAAGGCACATTGTCTACACTGATGACAAGGTGTGGTATTAACCTTATCTTCCATCTGATCAATAACCGTCCTATTAAGTGGACGATGACACAGGAGCCATTTTAAATTCTTCTTGTTCTTAAAAGAAAAGTTTGGTTTAGGACCTACTACCCCTGCTATCCGTTCATCTAATAATAAGGTATTCCAATGCCTCTCTATAATTTGTTTGACCTCAGTCATATCAGAGGTAAAAAACATGGACAACCTCACAAACTGATTCTGACCATTAGGAGGTGGCAATGCAACACTTAAATCCCTATCTGAAAAGTACGGACTCGCTCTCGTCACTCTCAGTAAATCTGTCTGAATAATAGCTTGATCTATCTCCCTCTGACTATACTGACATTGTATAAACATGTCCCTGAGGCTGCCCATCTCCTGTTGATAACCTTCATCACTCGGGTTCAGCCTCGAAGCTCTCATACACTGTACCTTGACTACATTATTAAAAACAAAACGAGGATGCATACTCTTGCGTTGCAGTAGGGTGTTCTTATAACAAGTTTTCCTATGTACAGCGGTATTAAGTAAACCACTGTCAAACATTTCAATCTGTACATCTAAAAAAAAAAAAAAATATATTACTTTTAGAAAAATTAACAGTGAACTCCAAGAAAGTAGTAAGGGTATTCACCGATGACACAAATTCCAACAAACTAGACTCATCACCTCTCCAAATAAGGAAGAGGTCGTCTACAAAACGCCTATAGAAACCAACCGACAATCTAAATGAATCCAGGGTAAACAACTTCTCCTCCTCCCAACTAGCCATAACTATGTTGGCGTAGCTATTGGCACAAGAGGTGCCCATAGCTATGCCATCATTCTGTATATACATGTCTCCATTGAACATGAAAACATTATTGCACAGGACAACTTCAAGAAACAAAGCTAAAAGATCAATCTGTTTGCTCCCCATATCCAAATGTCTAGACAAATAGGAATGAGTCATCATCACACCTACATCATTGGGTATAACAGTAAATAGGCTCTTCACGTCTAACGTGATAAGAATATATGACTCCTCAATACCTATATTTTTAATATAACCATAGAGATCCAAAAGAAACTGTTTAGTATCCCTTAAAACGTAAACATTAGAGTCCACAACTGGTCTCAGATAATGTTCTAAATACAATGAAAAAGGCTCCATTAACCAACCACGTCCGGAGACAATGGGACGTAGAGGAGGATTCACCAATGACTTATGGACTTTGGGAAGCCCCTGTATAATTGGTATCAAGGGATTAGCCACTCTTAAGAACCGGGATAACTCAAGATCTATATCATGGCTTCTCACCAAATCATCAAGCATATCATACACATTAAACACTCTCCTGGTTACTCCATCCAAATCAATCCTAGTATAATGGTGTTCTTCTTGCAGCATAGCCCCCATATCACGTATATACGTGGAGCTATCCATCAAAACGATGGGTCCTCCCTTATCCGCCGGTCTAACTACCAATGAATCATCATTCATCAGGCTATGTAAGGCCTTCTTTTGCAAAAATGTAAGGTTAAAATTCCTAGAACGTGTCCTAGTCCCATTATTCAAACCATGTATATCATTCTCTACCAATTTGGAGAATGTATCCACAAGGGGATGTAAGACAGGGACATAAACACTTTGCGGCTTAAACGATGGAGGTCCCTTATTGCTGATGCTGCTGCCAAAATCTAATTTCAGTTGAACATTGCGCGCAAACATCTGCCAAAATCTAATTTCAATTGAACATTGCGCGCAAACATCTGCCAAAATCTAATTTCAGTTGAACATTGCGCGCAAACAAGGGGTCGGGAGGAGAACACTCAGGTACCACTTTGAAGAAAATGTGGGAGCAGGTAGAGAATTGTTGATAGTCAATCTATCAAGTAGAGTTTTAAGTCAATCTGAGGAACAAGTCCTTAACAAGGGACATACATTTATACCGACTGCGGCTAGTTGTTTAAATGATTCTATATTAGACATTAAATTGTTTGCGGATAAGGGAGGACCCATCGTTTTGATGGATAGCTCCACGTATATACGTGATATGGGGGCTATGCTGCAAGAAGAATGCCATTATACTAGGATTGATTTGGATGGAGTAACCAGGAGAGTGTTTAATGTGTATGATATGCTTGATGATTTGGTGAGAAGCCATGATAAAGAACTTGAGTTATCCCGGTTCTTAAGAGTGGTTAATCCCTTGATACCAATTATACAGGGGCTTCCCAAAGTCCATAAGTCATTGGTGAATCCTCCCCTACGTCCCATTGTCTCCGGACGTGGTTGGTTAACGGAGCCTTTTTCGCTATATTTAGAACATTATCTGAGACCAGTTGTGGACTCTAATGTTTACGTTTTAAGGGATACTAAACAGTTTCTTTTGGATCTCTATGGTTATATTAAAAATATAGGTATTGAGGAGTCATATATTCTTATCACGTTAGACGTGAAGAGCCTATTTACTGTTATACCCAATGATGTAGGTGTGATGATGACTCATTCCTATTTGTCTAGACATTCGGATATGGGGAGCAAACAGATTGATCTTTTAGCTTTGTTTCTTGAAGTTGTCCTGTGCAATAATGTTTTCATGTTCAATGGAGACATGTATATACAGAATGATGGCACAGCTATGGGCACCTCTTGTGCCAATAGCTACGCCAACATAGTTATGGCTAGTTGGGAGGAGGAGAAGTTGTTTACCCTGAATTCATTTAGATTGTCGGTTGGTTTTTATAGGCATTTTGTAGACGACCTCTTCCTTATTTGGAGAGGTGATGAGTCTAGTTTGTTGGAATTTGTGTCATCGGTGAATACCCTTACTACTTTCTTGGAGTTCACTGTTAATTTTTCTAAAAGTAATATTTTTTTTTTTTAGATGTATAGATTGAAAGGTTTGACAGTGGTTTACTTAATACCGCTGTACATAGGAAAATTTGTTATAAGAACACCCTACTGCACCGCAAGAGTATGCATCCTCGTTTTGTTTTTAATAATGTAGTCAAGGGACAGTGTATGAGAGCTTCGAGGCTGAACCCGAGTGATGAAGGTTATCACCGGGAGATGGGCAGCCTCAGGGACATGTTTATACAATGTCAGTATAGTCAGAGGGAGATAGATCAAGCTATTATTCAGACAGATTTACTGAGAGTGACGAGAGCGAGTCCGTACTTTTCAGACAGGGATTTAAGTGTTGCATTGCCACCTCCTAATGGACAGAATCAGTTTGTGAGGTTGTCCATGTTTTTTACCTCTGATATGACTGAGATCAAACAAATTATAGAGAGGCATTGGAATACCTTATTATTAGATGAACGGATAGCAGGAGTAGTAGGCCCTAAACCAAACTTTTCTTTTAAGAACAAGAAGAATTTAAAACAGCTCCTGTGTCATCGTCCACTTAATAGGACGGTTATTGATCAGATGGAAGATCAGGTTAATATCATACCTTGTCGTCAGTGTAGACAATGTGCCTTTATTGATACTAGTACTGAGTTTGTGCACCCTGCTACAGGATTGATGTATACTTTCTATACTAATACAAATTGTTTGAGTGAGAATTTAGTTTATTTAGCTAGGTGTGTCATCTGTGAGGCGTTCTACGTTGGCAAGACCAATCGTAAATTACGTGAACGCATAAGAGAACATATTTATTCAATACGTATTGGATCTGAATCGAATGCCCTAGCCAAGCATTGTTTTTTAAATGGCCCTACACATTCATTTGTCTTTTTTGTTTTACAAAGTATTACTTCTAATCCTCGTGGAGGTGATATAGGTAATTTCACTGAAGAATGTGAAGTAAGGTGGATCATTCGGCTCAGGGCAGATGTCTTCCCTGGGCTCAATGATAAGGTTTCCCTTAAGCCTGTTCTTAAAGGCAGGAAGTTGTTTGTTAACAAATAAGGGACTAATACTATATTTAATGAATGTTGCAATTTTGCATGTTTTTATTTTCAGATTTATTTTGATTCTACGATTTTTATATTTTGTATATATTTTTTGTAATTGAGCATAGAGCTTTTTGAGCTCTAATGGTTTTAATAAGTTGCTATGATGATGCATTATTACGTGAACCAATATATTTAGTTTGCTTGTTATTTAAATAGGATTGTTATAATAGTTTTGAAGTCTGATGAAGCCTGAGAGGTGAAAGCGCTAACTTTTAATAAATTGGGCTATCGCTGAAATTGGCATTTGTTAATCATTTTCATGATCTTGTCTGTTTTGGAGTTATCTGTTCCACGCTAACTGTGCTGTTATTTGGATGCTTTTTGGATCTACTGTGCCATGGCTAACTTCTGTGGTTCATTCGTACTGTTTGTTACTTATGTATATCATCTAACCATTCACTCTCATGTTCCCAGTGGAACATTTGACTTGTACTCATGTGACTTTGTGGCCTTGTACCCTCCTGTCCATTTGCTTTACCTCTGCTATCACAGTCCCCTAGGTATGCCTGTGTAACTTTACTGCTTAATGCATTCCTGAGGTGTATGTGTACATTTATATATATAGATACGTGTATATTACAACTGTTTGCGCTGAAATGGTGGTCTTGAAATTATGGAACTGCATATTTTCCATAAGTTTTTTGGTTGTATGTAATTATGTAAAATACTTGATCAGAACCTGTTTGGGCACTGCAGACTTGTGAACGCTCTTCCTCCATTATGTAGTGACTTAAGTTTATTATACAGTGGGTACAGGGGACAGAGGAGTGTGGGAACTTTGCTTCCCCAAAGTAAAACACTTTTTATGAATTCTGTTTACACATGTTAGGGAAAACTGCTTCATTCAGCCAAAGCTGTATTTGCTGAAACTACATTTTCAGACTTGATATCCAACCACTTACCTAAATATACAAGTTTTATCTGTATTTTAACATGTTAGTGTACATCTTTGCAGCTGATCCTGCATTTGTCAGTTTGGTAGCAGCTCATCCATTACAGTAAGCTTTACACCAAACTACTTGGACACCAATGGTGCACATGTACTCAGATTGCCTGTTAAGTATTGTATCTTATCTGACATGCATGGATCCCCTGCTTGCGTTTACTGAGTATTTTATTCTTTTAACAGGTTCATAGGTTATTACTAGGCTAGCTGCCCTTGTGGGCCATTTTAAGCCTACCCATTTTCTTTTTTGTGCACAAAATAACCTGTCCCATTTGGTTATAGATTGCCTTTACCCATCCCATGGCTGATAATTGTATAGCATCCCTAATATGAATAACTGGGATCATACCACAGTAAATTTGAGGGGACCCATGCATGGTATAAAGCATTTAGGAACTGCCTCTGTCTGTTAGTAGTACTAGGGCAAGTCTTGGGGTAAATGTACTGTTTCCCATTCATAGATCTAAGTTGAGCTTGAATATGGACAGGTATGAAGTTTTTTTTGTGTGGATGGGGAGTCTGTTCCAATGCAGCAGTATCTTCTGTGAGATGTACCTCTCCATCCTCCAAACCATTCCGTTGATGATGTAGAAGAGGTTCAGATCCTTAGACTAAGTTTTTCTGATGCCATTTCAGTTGCTGATGTGCAACAAATCCATCAGTAATGTTTTTTTTTTTATTATTATTATTTCTGCAGATATAGCCATTGTTAAGTGTTTTTGCCGGAGCAATTTTCTTTCCTCACCCAGGCTGACTTTGTATTGAATCTACAAGTAACTCTGATAATACTTGAAAAAGCTATGTTACGTAGTTACTTTTCTAGTATAGATACATTTCCGTATTATTAAGTTTCCATTTGATAATGACTCCCACATTTATTATTTTGGTATATTTCCAAGTTTGGACCCTCAGATGGACTATTCCGTGTCCTAGTACCACTGCTGCAGAGCCTTTAGCCTTCTTCTTAGGTTTAATTGTTTGGAATGTACATCGGGTCTGAAGTTGATAGATATTATCTAATTTTGTACAAGTATTGATTAGCTTGCCAAGTATATGTGTATATCCAATTCCGTTGCTTGTGGGTTAACAACACTTTTAAACATTATGCACAATTACTCAGCTTTTTAAATGGATGCCTATTGTAGTTTTAAGAATTTTAATTA
This sequence comes from Protopterus annectens, assembly GCF_019279795.1. Lineage (NCBI taxonomy): Eukaryota > Metazoa > Chordata > Ceratodontiformes > Protopteridae > Protopterus > Protopterus annectens. The sequence goes on from NC_056737.1 coordinate 643,017,002, forward strand.
TATTGTTGCATGCTAGCTTTTATTTTCTTTATTAGTGATTCTAACTTTGCAGCTGTTTCTGGTTTGTAACCTAGGGCCGCCATCTAGTAACTTCTTTTAGTATATGTGGTTGCACTTACAACTTGATGTCTATGGTACTTTTAATCAGTGTTTGCTTGTTTGCATCTCGCTGGCAAGTGGTTATACTGCTCTGGTGTTGCAGTTTCTTCCTGTTTGTACCTTGGTGTAACCAAGGTATACTGCTTATATTCATCTCTTAGGTTCATAGGTAGGTACTAGGCTGTCTGCCCAAAGGCATTTATAAGCCTAGCCATAATGTGTTGGCTTTCGCTACCCCCTTAGATTAGTTCCCTGTGCCTTTGTCCAGCAGAGCCACTCAAGTGATCCCCGGGGTAAACTTTGTTTCCCATCCATGCGTCAAGTTTTCTTTTGAAGAGTGCTAACGAGGAGCTCTGCCTAATGTAGATTGGAATCTTGTTCCAAAGCATGGTAAGTCTCTGGGACAGGAATCTATCCCTCCAGCACGTCCCATTTATTGTTGTGGTGAGGTTTAGATCCCTAGAGCATGTGGCTCAAGGGGATAAGGTTTTCTTTAGGTGGAGCATGTCCATCAATTCTGGGTTGGACATGGCCTTGTATGTCAGGCAGAGATCACCTCTGAGTAGGCGGTATGCAACCGAGTACAGCTGGGGTTTCTTCAGTCAAGGTGCATAGGTCATCTTTTTGAGGCCAGTGATCCTCTTGGTGAGGTACTTCTGTGGTCTTTCCAGCTATTGCAGGTGTCTTGTAAGGTACATCTCAAATGTGGTGTTGTACTCTATGATGGGTCTGATGAGTGATGAGTAGAGGGGCACAGTGACCTCTTTTGATCTGGATGCGAACCCTTTTGTGATTAGGTGGGCCACATAGAAGGATTTTCTAACCACTTTGGCAATGTGATTATCAAAGGTGAGATTACTATCTACTGGGGTCTCCAGATCCCTTATTACGTCTTCCATATTTAAGGGACTACTACCTATGTGGTAGTTTGTGGGTACTTTGTTTTTTTCCAAAGGGGATGACTATGCACCTTTTGGCATTTAGCTTGAGACCATAATCTTGACACCAGGTATCCGTCTCAGTGATACCCTTTTGGAGGATGTCTGTGTCAGCTGGAGAGTCAATTATAGCCCCTAGTTTGCAGTCGTCTGCGAACTTGGTCAGCCATAGTCCTGCTGTGCTTGCCTGTACCTCTGAGAAGTATATGCCAAACAGGAGGGGGTCCTAGGACTGAGCCCTGGGGAATGCCACTTGTAACCGGTTTAGAATTGGACCTAGCTCCCACAACTCTCACCATGTGGGTTCTGTCCGTGAACCAGTTGGCAACCCGTCTTGTGACTTAGGGGTTTATGCTCAGGCTGGTGAGCTTGTCTATAATACCAGAATGGGGAATGGTGTACAAGACCTTAGCGAGGTCTAGATAGGCTATGTGTACCACCTTTCCCTTGTCTATAGCCTTGGTAACTGTCTCAAAGAAGTCCACCAGGTTAAATAGGCATGATCTGCCCTTAACAAAGCCGAACTGGCTAGGGTCCAGTGTTTGGAGGTTCCCAATGTCTCTGTTAATGAGTTCCATGATGATGTGCTCCATAGCCTTGCAGACCAAGCTAGTCAGGCTTATAGGGTGATAGTTCCTGGTGTATGTTTTGGCTCCACCTTTGTGGAGTGGAATAACCATTGCTGTGCACCACTCTATGGGTACATAGCTTGTGGAGAGGCCGAGTTTGAACAGTGTGTTTAGGTGAGGGGTTAGTTCGTCTTTGAGCTTCCTGAGTAGCATATGTAAGTCCATTTTTCCTCCTTGTTATGCCCAGTACCAGAACTGCTTATTCAATAAAGACTGTCAAGAGGCATTTTAGTTGTAATTCACGTCTGATGATTAGAAAATATATCTGTGTTGCTACTTCCACTACGTTTTCTTGTTTCATTTGTCTTTGTAGACTTCAATGCTGTCTCATTAATATATATACATTAACTTTCACAATAGATTTATAGAACATCCTTCTAGTGGAGTTCACCTACTAAGTGGTGGCTTTCCTCATTTCTTTGATGGTTCTTTGCACCCCATTGCCTAATTTGAGTTTTGTTTTGGATGCAGAAATTACACAGGTGAGGGAAGGGAAGTATTTGGCAGGGTGGCTGTCTTATTTCCTGAAAATTCAAATCCATTTTGAGATTTTTAAGTTCAACCTCCACATGAAGCTGGGAGAGACATTTAAACATTCGGTTTGAAGAGTGGGTGAGTGAAGTTGAAGGCAACCACCTTGTCTGAAGAGTGTGTTTATATTAAATTATCTCATATATGCAGATAACTTCATAGCATTCTCAGCATACTTCACAAATATAAATCTATTTAGATGACAATACTTGGATTTTTAACCATCTAGAACTTGGGAAGTTTTTTCCAGAAGGTTAACTCTCTTTTTTTAAAGGTTAACAAAGGGGCATTAAATAACATGCTTATTGATAGGTGCATACCTCTCATCCTACCCGTGTAAAGGCAGAAACCCTTTAGTATATGCCTTCTTCACCGACCTTTCTGTCATTTACATTATCTGGAGAAATGCTTGTAAAATTACCCTTAGGGTGTTCATTGCCAGGAGCATATTTCCTTTTACTTGCACTCCTTTAAATCATCAAGGGTGACTGGATTGGACCCCTTTCATTGTCATTCATATGTCTGCTCTTGCACACCAAAACAAGTCAAAAAGTGGTGTACATTTAAATAATTGATTTCAGCATTGATATCACGTCAGATCAGGCTAAGTAGTGTACAAGTATGGGTATTTGAGTGCAACTTAGTTTTTGGAGGTCTTTAATTTTCTCACCCCTTATGGGAAGCTCGAAGTTAAGCTGAGTCACCGCTCGGGGCATCAAATGCTTTTATTCATAGAAAATAAGTTACTGGATGCTTACATGCTATGCTAAATGGTAAGTTTTCTTCAGCATTTATAGGGAGCTAAGTAGTAGCTATAACACTGCCATCTGGAAAGAAAGGCTCACCACTTACAGAATCTAAAGTTACCTTGCTGTCCAGCTCTTTTTTGTTCTAGAAAGTGGTTATCTGTCTTAACAAAGGTTTTTTTCTCTTCTAAGCCTCTTGCATGGAAGTGTTGTTGTTACCCGACTCCTGTTTACCTTTTGCTGACACTTTCTGAAAAATATTCAGCTTTACAACTTCAGTTTGAAATGCAAAACAAAAACATGGATAAAAGCAAACAGATTTTATGTTCTCCGCAGTGATGTTTTAACTAAATATTCCTTTTTATAAGGTGAAAGTTATGAGTTGTGAGTTTTTCTTTTGTGTGATAAAACAATGTATTCAGCGTTGTCTGCTCCAGTTTATTAATAGAAAAATGTCACAAAGTCACCTTGCAAGCCTTGTTTGAGTGCCCCTAACCTCTGTTCACCTTTCACACGTTAGATGTCAGAGATCTGCATAGGCTTATAAATGGGCATTTAAAGATGATTCTCCTTGCTTGACAGGCTGTCACTAAACTGTGCAGTGGTCTGACAGTTCAGTGTGCACACCTGTTATCTGACTAATCATGTTTCATTAAAAAATGTCAGTGTCCCTAAATTTAGTGATGATCTCTGCTGTCACTGGTAGCAAAAAACCTGATGCAAGCAACTACAGGCCAGTCTTTTTTTCAGTTCTTTGCAAAAGTATTTGAAAAGAGATTCTGTGGCAGTTGTCTGTCGTTTTTGACCATTAGCATCTTGTCTGAAACACTTATTATGGTTTACTTTCTTTGTTTATGAGATCAGATGTCCACATAGTGTAGAATGTAATCAAAGTGTTACAGGTGTTCTGTTGTTAGATTTGGCAAAATTGTTTGACATGGTCTACTATTTAACTCTTTATCCAGATGCTCAGTGGCAGTATTTCTTAAATGGTGAGGCCAGCCTTATTAGTAAGTCCTGGGCCTGATTCAAGGGAGACCAAACAAGTCAAAAAGTGTTGTACATTGAAATAATTGATTTCAACATTGATATCACGTCAGATCAGGCTAAGTAGTGTACAATTATGGGTATTTGAGTGCAACTCAGTTGTAAAAGCTAAATATACTAAGCCAAATTTTATTTATATGTGCTTGTGCATATGTATAGATAGATAGATAGATAGATATATGCATGTATGGATTTATATGCAAGCGTGCGTATGTGCATTTGTATGTATGTATATGTGTGTGTGTGTGTGTGTGTGTGTGTGTGTGTGTGTGTGTGTGTGTGTGTGTGTGTGTGTGTGTGTGTGTGTGTGTGTGTGCATTTATCACAGGCACTGACGTTGAGGGTAGGAGTGGCTTGCATCTGTATAGTGGAACATATGCTTTTTTGAACGGGATGGCCCAGTATATTTTAGGTGAGGCTGAAGGATTTTCCTGTGGTTTAAGGAAGGCTTACTGTGGCAGATTCTGAGCATCTGTTCTTTGCCTCTGGCATTAAATTTTGTCATTGCTTCTTTGTTTTGGCTGCAGAGTTACTTTAATGAAAGCACTGTGACAGTTAGGTGGGATACTTCCTTTTTTGCATCCATAACAGTTGTTAAAGGTATCCCCTTGGGGCTTCTTGTATATTTTCTTAAGTTTCAGCTTGATGCCACAGTACAAACAAAAGATAATTCACTTTAACAATTGGTTTAGTTACTAACTTTATTCCAAGATGAGTCCAGTATGTATCAACCTTGGAGTAGATAACTGATAGTCCTACCTGTTTTGTCAGGTATGACCTGTACCTCTCTCTTGAGGGCTTTTGTATCTGACTACAACTTTCTCCACCCTATATGCCTTTTTCAGATACGGTCAGTCTCCTACATCTAGCAATCTAGTCAAACAAAGTCAAGACTGTATAAAGTGGTGTTGCTCGGTGCTAGAGGCCTAAAAAAACTGCACTTCTTTTAAGTCTTTCTTACTATAGAAAATATCTGTATCATTACTGAAACATGCTTCCATTGTAGTGGTAACACTGTCTTCATACCAGGTTTCAGTGCCTTTCATTTAGACCCACATCTGGGAATGACTGTCCTGTAAATGATGGTGTGATAATATTCCTAAGAAGTCTGACCAGATCAAGACTCTTAAAGGCAAGACAACAACCTTGAGCTTTTCTACATCCTACCTCCATCAACAGGAATCTTTAAAATTTCATAGTCAACCACAGAACCCCTTCTAAGTCACCAATAATCTTGGGATATCTAATCCAACTAGTGTCCCTCGCCATTGAACCAAATACTGTTTTCCTAGGGGAATTTCAATTTTTCACACATAAAGTGAGAAACATAACCTTACTACAAATAAGTATGCACTCCGGTTGCCAGATTTCATAAATGTAAACTCAGACCATTTAGTTCACTTCCCAACTAAAGCAGTGTCTTTCAGCTTTTCCTGTTAGAGGTCAGCACAGTGGATCACCAGCCCGCAGATTGATTGGCAGTGGGGTTTTTACAGTGTCAAGTTACCAACCCAGTGCCCAATCGTCACAGAAGGCACACACACACATACCTACTGCATGTCTTTAAAAATCACTCAACCGCAGGGAGGAAGGACATGCAGACTCCGCACAGAAGGTGCTCCAGCCGAGAATCACACTGAAAAACCTCTTGCTGTGATGAAACAGTGCTAACCGCAGCACAACAGTGGCCGACATTTCACTTCCCAACTAAAGTCTCATCTGTTAGATCTGGTTGTGACAGATATCCCATGTTCTGTGCTTGTAGTTGCCACATCATTGTCCAGATCTGTTCACTGCTCAGTAATACTCACTATCTGATTGAAACCAAACCTAACCTCAAACCCCACTGTCTTGGGAGATTACTCAAAGGCAGGTTTACTGTAGCTAGCTGATGACCTGATTTGGTGGCACAGTAGCATACACCACTGTTTTTATGGACCATTTTTATTCACACCTCAGTGTTTGCTTAGGTGCATGGGTCCCTCTCTGACACAAATATAATGTTTAAGTTTAGGAACAAATCCCTGTGGTGGAAACCAATAATAAACAAGTTATATAAAAAAGGAAGAAACTCATTCTTCTAGTGAATAATCTGAATATCACAAGCTCCAAAAGTCAACTCAGGGCTAAACAAGGAATTTAGAAGCAAAAAGATAAGTTTAGAATGAAAATCACCACCTCTGTAAAGGCAGCCAAGAGCCTTTTTCAGTTATGTTTGGAATCTTATAAACTGCACTGAATTAATTATAACACATAGTCAGACCCCGAATAACCATCATACTAGCAGATAAGTTTAGCTCAGACGTTACCTCTATATCTCCCCAAACTTCCCCCACATGCTATCATGTTTGCACCCCTCTCAGATTAACATGAAACATGTCCAGAGAGCATGGTCCAAGGCCCAAAACAGTAGTTCCATGGGTTCCGACAATGATGCATAGCCTAGCCTTACTGAGTCAGTACTAAATCTATTCAGCCTTAGTCTGTTTCATGTTGGAGGTGTGGAAAACAGCTATGGTAATCCCCCTCTAGAAGAGCAGACCCACCACTAACCCTGGCATCTACAGACTGATAAACCTAACAAGCCATATTTGCAAGACAATGAAAGGCATCATTTTGGAATTTATAAATGGTGACATTAGAAACCTACTGTCTTTGGACCCAAACCAGTCTGGGTTTCTGAAAGGTAGAACGTGCCTCCTAAACTTAATAGATATCTTTAAAAAAGTCACAGAGAAATTGGATGAGGGCAAATCTGTACACATTGCTTACCTTGACCTGGTGAAGGTCTGACACATCTCACAGTCTGGGTTCATTGATAAACATTTATCTCACTGGATAGCAAACTGCCTCACTAACAGAACTCAGGCTATTGATATAGGAAGCACAGTATCATTTAAGAGGATTGTTAATAATGAGGTCTCCCAGGGTCCCACATTGGAACTGTTTCTGTTTGGTATTTTCTGCTTTGATGTCAAAACTGTTGTCACGGGTCTATTGTTGACCAAGTTTGCAGATGATTGCAAACTTGGAGCTGTCATCATCTCTCTAGTGAACTCTCAGATTGTCCAAGATGGCCTAACCTATACAAATAAATGGTGATAAGTTCCCTTTGGGGAAAAACTTTCCACATTAAAAACATTGTTTTATTGTACTTTGTTTAGGAAAGTTTTTGTAATCTAGGGGTTTGTGTTTTAACTGCCTGCCTCCAGACTTAAGCTGTACTTTTAAACAGGAACACACTTTTTTTCCTGTCAGTTAAAAAGTTGTTTAAAGTAATTGAAAACCATTTTTTTGTTTATTTCACTTTTGGGGGCTGACAGAGTGTTCTGATGTGCCTTTTACTAATATTTTTGTGTGAAAGAGTGACTTTTTGCTTGTATTCCCATTTCGTCTTGACCATGGAACAAGCTACCAATCCCATGGTCAGTCCTTCTTCCAGGTGCAAAAAGAAGAAGTTAAGTATGCAGCCTTTGTCACCACAGCAGGCTAGCATTTTGCCTCAGTCACAGGTGGGTGACTCTGATGTGGCCATATTGTGTTCCTCAGACCACTCATCTTTTACACTGGATCCTTCTGGTGTAACACCTGCAGCCACTATTGATCTGGGGTTAACCACATTCTCTGTGGCTGATGGGGTCTCCTCCATGGACAAGGGAGAGACACTCTTGTCAGTCCTGGAAGAGGGAACAGGAAAGACTTCCCTGTTTGGTTATAATGTTGTGCCCATCCCTGGTGAAGCTGCTGCTGCCATTAATAATATTGTTGGCCTTATTTTTTTCTGCAAAAAGAAACCAAAAACTAAACATGTATGTATTCCTCCTCAATTTCCCTTGACAGGAGTAGTTTATTAGGTATGGCTTACAGTATAATTCAGGCTATTAATCCTTCTTATAAGGAGGATTCTGGTAAAACAAAGAGGGATACCTCTTTCCCTTAAGAGATTTAAGATTCTGAATCTGGACAGGAAGATGAAGGGACAGATATGGGGTTTTCAAATCAGTTTTCTGATTCAAACTCAGAGGAGAACTCAGTTTTTGACTTTCCCTGTTGGGGGGGGGGGGGGGTTCACTAATATTGTTTCCAGAATGTGTCAGTATTTTCAGTGGGACAACACTGAGGTTTCATAATCCCTGAGCTGTTAAAGAAGGATTTTCCGGAAACTTCATCTATTCCTCCAGTTCTGTCAGCTTTGGAGGATGTGTGTGTGTTACTGCCTGCAATTTTCATGATAGTCAGCCTGCTGCCCCAAAAAGGCAGATAGAATATTTAATGTTCCTCAGTCATTTAAGTTTTTATACATTCTTCCCAAACCTAAACAGCAGCTATAGCTTTAATTAATCCTATTGTTGCTAAGCATTTAGTTAATTCTAATCGTGCTGTTTCTAACAAAGATGGGAAGATTATTGATAAGAATGAGGAAATATGTATGTTTCTGTAACTCTGATTTTTCAGTGATTGAATTGTCAGTCTTGTATGTTACATTTTATTCTGAATTAATTGTGAAAGTATAAAGATGTTTTGTCTGCAGTTTCTTCTTAGGAGGAAAAATCTGCTTTAAATAATTTTGTTTCTTCCATTGTACAAGCCACAACTCATTGTTTACAGTGTGTGTATACCTCAGTTGATACTACTTTCAGGACTATGGTCACTGGTCCTGTTTTGAGGAATTTTACCTGGCTGTATTCTCAGAACCTCTCAGATGACATGAACAATTAGATTTTTAAACTCCTCTTTGGATATAGATTTGTTTTCTTTGTTCCTGTGCTGCAGAGGTTATCAAAAATGGGTAAGTTGATACACCAGTCTCTTTAAGATTGTTTAGGCCTCCTTTTCCAAAATTTCTAAAGGATTCTCTAACGCTTCATCCAGTTTTGGTAAAAAATAAAAGGAACAGTATAAACAAAATGTTGATAAACAGGCATTTAAGAAGAAATGGAAGGGGGGAGTCCAAAAAAGTATTCAGGACCCCCCCCAAAAAAACCAAGCATAGTCCAACAAGACAGAATGAGTGTTTTAAGGCCGGATAAAGCACTTAACTCTGTGAAGCATCTTTGGTCCCTGGGACCTTTTCAAGTTGTTGTAGACAATACCACAGTCATATGGTACATCAAAAAGCAAGGGGGGCGGCCAAGTCGCACCCCCCCCCCTTGCAGACTAGCCATGTTAGCTTGTTATAGCTTCATAGTACAGTCTCACTCTACAAGCATTCTACATTCTATCATTGCAAAATTGTGTGGCATACAAGCTGAGCAGGACAAGGGCAGACCTTCATGAATGGAAACAAGATGGGGGGGGGTCTTCCAAGATTTGATCCATGTGTGGGAAGTTCCCCAAGTAGACCTATTTGCCTCCTCTCTGAATCATCATCTGGCAAGATTCTGCTCCAGGACTTCATGCAAGAAGGCCTCAAAGGCAGATGCCTTTTCCTTCCATTGGACAGGAATGTTGCCGTTTGCTTTTCTACCCTTTCCACTGATATCTAAGGTACTTCTGAGGATTTAAAAGTAATCACCCAAGATCATTGTGGTGACTCCTTTCTGGCAGAGGCAACAGTGATTCTCCCTTCTTTTGGAAATAGCCAGGGAAATTACCACAGGGTTCCTGACAAACTGCATCTACTCATGCAAAATCAGGGATGTTGGATACACCCCAACCTCAATCAGCTTCAATATTAATTGCTTATAAGGTTGGCATTTAGAATGATGTTCAATTTAATACATATATTTATTGTATATATTTTATCATTGAACAGACTTTGAATGTTTATTTTAGTTCTGTTTGTGTTTACTTACATTTTATATCTTTTATATTCATGCTCTTACATGATGTTTATAAGAATGCACTGAGTTTATCTGGTGGGTGAGCCTTCAACGTTGGGTAAAATGCTGTTTGAGCAGCACTTTAATCTACTACAAACTAGTTAATTGGTAATTTAACCACCTGTATAAATAGCTGGTCGCATTTTAGGTTAAGTTTTGTCTGAAGAAGGAGTGACACTGCGCACTACGAAAGCGCTAATAAAATTGTGTTTTTTCTGTTTGTACTTTTGGATTGCTCCCTTATTACCTCGCTTTTATATAATTCATAGATTACTGCTAACTGCCCTTGTGAGCCATTTAAGCCTAGCTAATTATCCCATTTTAGAATCAATGCCTAATACCAACATTGCAACTCTCTTTACTACCTAGGTGCCGGTGTTTTTACCTGGATTTCTACAGGAGTGGTGGAGAGTAGGTTGAGACCTGTATTGTAGTGAGGAAAGTGGAAATTCTGGAGAGTGGTCTGTGTGGGAACCAGCCGGGGGGGGGGTTCTTTTTCTGATCCCAAGTAGTTATAGTAATGTTGAGAGAAAGTAAAGGATCTGGAGGCTAGAAATGTGCGAACATCTCTACTCTCAAAGTATGATCAAGAGTGCAGCCTCACATTTCTTGTGTTTGAGAGCTCTGTCTTCAATAGCAGGAGCTTGATCTTGCTTCTGCCTTTGGCAGTGACGAGCCCTGTGAGAAGTGCCCCTCCCACAGCCATCTTGAAGGCATATCTCTTGGGATATTATCACAAGCCTTCCCACATAGGAGCATGCCAGCCAGTACATGTGGTATGATTCCTCAAGTCTTCTAGTGAAAGGTTAGTGGACCATTCTAGGAGCAGGAAGGCTACTCCGCTGGATTTATGTCAAGACTTTCAGTGTTCTCCTTAAACTTGGGGCAAATCCAAGGGTCTTTTTCATCCATGAAATAAGCCAGAAGGCATACATAAAAATATGTCTAATTTTTTGTTTGATATTTATAAAGTGGTGATATGCATATTTATGACATTTACACCACAAATTAAAGATACACAAAGTAATTTAGCAGTTAGTTATATGCAAGTGTTGCACGGCTCTAGTGACTGAAATAGCCTATCCCATTTCAATTCTTATTAACAGAACCATTAATGAAAGAAACATCCCTGATATCTGGAAAATTTCACACATTATACCCTTACACAAGGGTGGAAACTCTACAGAATATTCTAATTATAGACCCATTGCCCTCCTGTCTCCACTAGCAAAAATCATGGAAAAATGTATTCACAAACAGCTAATGTCCCACTTAACTAAACATAACATACTATCTCATTGTCAACATGGCTTCAGGCCTTTTCATAGTACTATTACTGCTCTCCTTTCTTTTACTGATTTCATTAACAAAAACCGCAATAATAATACCCTTTCTTCTGCACTTTTCATCGACCTATCTAAAGCTTTTGACATGGTCAATCACCCTCTTCTCCTAAAGATCTTGGAATCACTTGCTATTGAACCAAATACCATCCAATGGTTCACCTCCTATCTTTCTAACAGGAAACAAGCGGTACTCTGGGAGAATAAACTCTCCTCTCTTCTCCCAATCTCCCTCGGTGTACCACAAGGCTCGATTCTTGGGCCCCTTCTTTTCTCCCTATTCATAAATGACTTACAAGTAGTTATTCCCCAAGCTACATGCATACAATATGCAGATGACTCCACACTCATCTGCTCTGCAAAAACCATCCCAGAGCTTCAAAATGTTACACAAAATGTATTCCATTTAGTGGAAGCATGGTTCTTAAAACGCTGCCTACTTCTTAATGCCAAAAAAACAAAACTCCTCCTTTTCAAACCCACTACCAGATCCCCCTCACTGGACTTCTCTATCTCTGCTATTAACAATACTCTCATAACACCTGACTCTTCTACCAAACTACTAGGTGTGACAATAGATAACAATCTTACCTTTGATTATCACATAAACAACACTATCAAAACTGTACATAGAAAACTGGGCTCCTCTATAGAATTAAAACATTCCTATCCCCAACAGCCAAAGCTACTTTGGCTCACTCTCATCTCATCTCCACTCTTCTCTATGCCTCACCAATTTACACCAACCTAAAGAAAACTAATCTTACTAAATTGACCACTACATACAATAGTATAGCTAGATTTGTTACTGGTAATCAATTCAGAACACATCACTGCCTGAACCTACAACAAATTCACTGGCTTGAATTACAAAACATGTTGCTTCTTTCTCAACTTCCCATCATCCACAAATCTTTTATCTGCCAAACAACACAACTTCATTTTCTAACCTCCTCACCCCTTACTCTAACCTGAGCTCTCTCCGCTCCTCTAACAAACTCCTAGTCTCTGCTACCAAATCCAATAATCTTGCTGGTGACTCCCTGTTTTCTAACTCCATTGGTAAGCACTGGAACTTATTGCCCACTGAACTAACTTCTATTTTATCTCCTGTCCTCTTCAAACAAAAACTTAGACTCCACCTTACTAACCACTGGCTATGCCCCTGCCTTAACCCTGACTGAACCCATGTATTTTAGCTCATCCCACTACCCCTTGATCTCTGTGATCTTTGCTACCTTTCTACTTTTTTTTCTCACTATTCTATCACTTACCTCTTCTTCATCCTTCTCATTCCTAATTATATTACTCAGTTTACTGAAGACTCCTAGAAACTTCTAATATAATCTATCCTACTTACTTAGCTGTCCTTAAACACTCTTTTCTCTTTCTTATAATGTTTGAATATTTTAAATAACGTATGCCTGTGTTCTGCTTCAAAGAGCCATAAGTACACTTTTGTACAACTGTTTATTTGTGCCTATTATAAGTTTGACTCTTTGTATAATATTGTTCTGATACAGAATACTTTGTATGCTGCTCTCTTTTGCATCTTATGTAATAGTTATTATATCTTTGTGGAGCTTTTCTCCTCGGGCCTCTGCTGAAAATGGAAATATATCCAGCCAGACTAGCCCGGTTAACAAATGTAAAATAAAATAAATAAATAAAATAAAGTGCATAGTAGTGCATATGTAGTTTAACAGAATTAAAGTTACAAAAATTAATTGCAGTTTTCACATGACATCTTTGCACATTTCATTATACATATAGGAACTGTTAAAGTGGCGTTTGCTAATTTGAATCTCGAGACAAGTTCATTTGTATTCATTCTTACAGACCTTCTGCAAAGGACTTTTCATCATTTTTTTATTCTAAAATATTTAGTATTAGTATTAGTTAAATTAGTTGAACTATATTATGTTTTTTTTTAACTTGCATTTGTATGTACTGTGAGCTGAGCAGTTTTCCAAATAATTCTTCATTCTGTGTTATCTGAAGATACTATAAGGCGACAGTGGGCAGTTCAGTATCTTGAAATACTGAATTGAAGACAATCTTTCAATGCACAGAGATTTGATGGAATTCTATGCTATTCAATGTTATTGCTTATTCTAACCGTAGCTCAAACTTAGCTGAGGTGTCGGGCTGCTGATTCCTGTAGATGATCTCTTGTGCAGCAACTCCTCATGTACGTCAAACCTGGGATTGCTGGCAGGGAGTCATGTCTGACCTACAGGTGGAGCAAAGTACAGTTTACATGACCCCTTTTCCACTGGGGAATTAAATCTGTTTTTGAGCACAAAAAGACTGAGAGCCATTCCCACAGGAGTTTATGGATGGCTCACAGTACACTAAACTGCACATGCATGGTCCCAAGCTCCACCCCACCATGATTTCCAAAGCCTGCAGTATAAATCCTCCTGTACAGTAAGTAGTCTCCCTCTTGACCGGTCTCACTTTAACCAGCCATCAAACTTCTGCCATAGCCGTAGCAACAGCGAACAGAGATGAACAACACTTTCGTCTACTCCAGGCACTTCAGAATGTCTCGGCTTTTCGTTTTAATCTTAAAATGTTAAAATATTGAACTTGCAGTTTTTATTTTACATATTGCAAGTTTGTTTTTGTTTCAGTATTTTAACATTTTAAATTCAAAGGTTAAAGCAAGACCAGATAGGAGTGACTTACCTGTACCGTATATGGGGTAGGATTCTGTATCACAGGTCTAAATCAAAGCTGCCAACCTTCTTTCCCCAAAGTTAGGAACACAACCTCTCCTAATGTGGAATAAATGGGCAAAAAGAGGAACACTAGCTAACAGCTTACTAGCAACAAATAGAAAGTTCATAGGTTGGTTAAAATGTGATAATGTTCAAGGATGTGAAAGTCACAAAATATTTCCCTGAAGCTATCTTGGATTTAAGAGAACAAAAATTGTTAATATATTTTCACTGTTTTACCACGACTACAAATTCCTACATTACTGTCTTTAAATTCAGTTTTAACCGTAGCATGTATTTTGCTTAAGCATTAGGCAGGATCTAATAATGAAGCAGAAAGTTCTATGCTATTATGACATACTACGAAAAGTGAGACTCTCAAACATTCTTTCTTATATAAGAAATCTACCTGACACATGAACACGATGCTCTAGGAGTAAAACAGTATATACTTGTCACATGACAAGTTAATATTTAACACTGAGTACATTATTCTGTTCACGTTCTCAAATAATTTTCAAGGAGTGTCACTTCTTTGTCTCTGGTTTTATTTCAGAAATCCCCTTGTCTCATAAAACAGTATTATTGGACAAATCAACTTGAGATTAATCATTAATGTCAGAGTTTGTCGGCAGTAAAATGCATTTCAACACTGGTCATTTTATTCTTTGCACTTGTTAACAATTTGAACGAGTTTTCAAGATGGGTTTGGGCATTTCTTTTGTACATGTGTTGGTATCCATTTTATTATTCATCTGCCATTGATATTATCTTTATGAAAAAGTGGCATAGTTTTTTCTTCAAAACAAGAAACAAGAATTGCAATAAAAAATGAAAATTACTGATTTTTTCAACTAACTAAAACATTTAATAAATATTTACATGTAACATATATATCATTTTTTAATCTGATTTACAACCTATAAGTTTGGTTTTGTATGATTTTTCTGATTAACCAGACATTCATTTATCCAGCTTCAGGTCCAGTCCCAGTGAGACCAGTAAGAGAGAGTCTGCTTGTATATGGCACTCTGGACTGCTTGCAGTCTGGCTTCTTAGCAGGTACTGCCTGCAGTGTCTAATTCCACACACAGGTCTAGGTCTGCCTTGCCAAGAAGCTCATTTTACTTCAATAGATATTTTTTCATTCCAGCACAAATTCTGTCAGTGTGTAAGTCAAACGTATACATACTTTATTGTAGGTTGTCATTGCATTTATATCTCTGGTTTTTCTTCCTAAGATTGATCATCCCATGGTAAATAAACTATTTTATTACTGTGTTATATTTGTGTTATTGCACTGTATAGTAAGCTGTATACACTTTATAGTTTCATAGTTTCATAGTTTAGTACTAGACTATCTGCCCTGGGGCATTTGTAAGCCTAGCCCTAGAGATGTGGCTTTCGCCACCCCATGTAGTGGTACTAAGGTGTACAGAATAAATTTAGAATACTGTGCCTTTGTCTAGTAGTGACACATTGAAGACCCCCTTACTTATTAAAATTAGTTTACTGTGCCTTTGTCAAGTAGCGACACAGGGGTGACCCCCGGGGTAAACCTACGATCTCCCATCCACTCGTCAAGATTTCTCTTGAAGAGAGTCAGTGAGGGGCTCTGCCTAACATGAACTGGGATTCTGTTCCAGAGTATGGGAAGCCTCTGAGTTATGAATCTGTCCCTCCAGCATGTTCTATTCATATTTGTACTGAGATTTAAATCTTTGGCTCTCGTGGTTCTAATGGATTTGGATTTTTTGAGGTGGAGCATGTCCATCAGTTCCTGGTTGGACATAGCCTTGTATGTCAGGCACAGATCACCTCTGAGCAGACGGTATGCTACTGAATAGAGCTGGAGTTTCTTTAGCCTGGTAGCATATGACATATGATGGAGACCCTTGATCCTCTTGGTGAGGTACTTCTGGGGTCTCTCCAGCTGCTGCAAGTGCCAGGTGAGGTACATACCAAATTGGGCATTGTACTCAATCATGGGCCTGATAAGGAAGGAGTATAGGGGTACGATGACCTCCTTTGATCTGGATGTGAACCCCTTCATGATAAGGTGGGCAAGGTAGAAAGTCTTTCTAAGCACTTTGGCAACGTGTGCGTCAAATGAGAGGTCACTATCAACTTGGATCCCCAGGTCTCTGATTATTTTTTCTGTACTCAGTGGGTTACTGTCTATGTGATAATTTGTGGGTACTTTGTTTTTCCCAAAGGGGATGACTATACATTTCTTGGCATTCAGTTTAAGGCCATGATTCCGGCACCAGTTGTCCATTTCGGTGAGGCCTTTCTGTAGGATGTATGTGTCAGCTGGTGTATCGACTATGGCGTCTAGTTTGCAGTCATCTGCGAACTTTGTCAGCCACAACCCTCCCATGTTTGCTTTCACATCTGAGAAGTAAATGCCGAACAAGAGGGGTCCCAGGACAGAGCCCTGTGGGACACCACTTGTGACTGGCTTTGAGTCTGACATGGCTCCCGCAATTTTGACTTTATGGGTTCTGTTCTTTAGCCAGTTTGCAACCCATCTTGTGACATATGGATTTACATTTAAGCTGTTTAGCTTGTCTATGATGCCAGAGTGGGGTATTGTGTCGAAGGCTTTAGCCAAGTCCAGGTAGGCTGTATGGACTGCCTTGGCCTCATCAATGGCTCTAGTGACTGTTTTGAAAAAGTCAACCAGGTTCAAAAGGCAGGATCTGCCCTTTACAAAGTTGAACTGGGTGGGATCGAGTGTCTGTAGGTCCCCAATGTCGTTGTTTATGAGTTCCATAATAATTCTTTCCATAGCTTTGCAGACCAGACTGGTTAAGCTTATGGGGCGGTAGTTCCCAGGGTCTGTAGTGGAGCCTCCCTTGTGGAGTGGGACCACTGTTGCTGTACGCCAGTGTTCAGGTACATATCCTGTAGTAAGGCTAAGGTTAAATAGCATTTTTATATGCGGGTTTAGCTCCTCTTGGAGTTCACGTATCACGCAGCCGGGGATACCATCAGGTCCCATTGGCGCTGTGTTTATTGCTTTGCTGAGAGCAGTTCTCACCTGGACATCAAAGATGACAGGGAGGTTACATTCAGCTGGGATAAGTATTTCTTCTTTTAGAGGTGAGGGAGGGGAGAAATTTGTACTGAACCTGTCTGCCAGAATGTTGGCAATATCTGTGGGTTCAGTAAATTTTTTGTCGTTGTGTACTAACTCTGAGCATATCTGAGGGTTTCCGCCCAGGTTTCTAACATAACGGAAGAATGCCTTGTGGTTATCTTTAGTGTCCTTGGCGATTTTTCTCTCAAAGTTGGCCTTGGATGTTTTTATGAGAGAACGTAGCTTTCTACTAGTGCTGATCAGAGATGCCTTCCCTTTATGGGATTTTGCTCTGTCTTGCAGTAGCTTCCTTCTTTTGTTATACAATTTGTTTATGGCTGGGGTCCACCAGACAGGACGTTTTCCTTTGGTGGAGAGGGTCTTGGTTTTATTTGGGATTGCACGATCCATGCATTCTTGGAGATGTCCGTAGAAAGCATTTGTGTAGGATTCAGCATTGTGGGATGTGGTTTCCATTGGCCCTGTGGGCTTAAATGATACCATCTCAGTCTTAAGAAGTGTAAAGTCAGCTTTTGAGAAGTTTCTCACTGTAGTCTTTTGTGCTGGGGGTGGAGGTGGTAAATGTATATCCAGGGTGATTAGTGTGTGGTCAGATCTCACCAGTGAGGGGAATACTTCCGGTGTGGAAAATTTTGTCCCCATGTTTGTGATGATCAGGTCTAGTATATTATCCCCCCTTGTGGGAGAGGTGACTAGCTGTTCTATTGCATTTGAGTTTATGAATTCCAGGAACCTTTGGGCTAGGTTGTTAGGGCTAGAATAGTGCACCCAGTCTATGTTAGGGTAGTTGAAGTCTCCCAATATGATGGTATTTGGTGAGACATTCATATCTTCCAATGTCTTCAGGAAGGTTGAGTGGGGTTCTTGAGATTCGGAGGGTGGTCTGTAACATGAAAAGTACAGTTTTGTACCTACCATAAATGTAGATGTTCAAAGATCCACATTGCTGCAGTCCTTACACTTGGGTAGTACGCTGTCCTCGGTCGCCCCAAATATCAAAGTATAAGGCTGACGTCAGTCAAGGCGCATTTGACTGACATCAGGACGTCAGGGTACAAATGCGCATGACCGACGTCATATCCTCAGTCTTTTCTTGCCCCAGATGTCAGAAGACCCTAAAAATAAAGGTCAAAACCAAAAGACAGCAAACAAACAACCAACCACCCTTGCACTAATTATATGTACAATATATACAATATACACAATATTTACAACCCAACCCACACAACCACCTCTAACTACAGAGGGGAAGGAGGGAGGGTAAATTGGACTGCAGCAATGTGGATCTTCGAATATCTACATTTATGGTAGGTACAAAACTGTACTATGTTCTTCATCTCACATTGCTGCAGTCCTTACACTTGGGTAGAATCCCAAAGCAGAGTTAAGGGAGGATGGCCAAACTATAAGGAAGCAGGAGCTGCCAAAAATGCCCTGCAAAACAGCAGTGGCAAAACCAGCCCTGGATTTAGAGTAAAGTGGTAGGTGATAATGCCTAGAGAAAGTATGCACTGAACTCCAAGTAGCTGCCTCCAAAATATCCTTGGTTGCCACCCCCCTCAAAAAGCTGTCGAAGTGGCAGTAGCCCTAGTGGAATGAGGCCTAATCCCAGCTGGAATCTCCTTGCCATGATGGGAATAACAGAAAGCAATGCAAAACCCAATCCACTTAGAAATAGTTTGTTTTGACACAGGCTTGCCCTGAGAACTCAAAGCAAAAGAAACAAATAACTGCTGAGACTGCCTGAACCCTTTAGTTCTGTCCAAATAATATCACAACTGCCTGTGTACATCTAAAGTGTGCAAAATCTTTTCCCCTTTATTTTGGGGATTTGCATAAAAAGTAGGCAAATGAATAGTTTGGTTTAAAGCCACACTAGAAACCACTTTAGGCATAAAGGAAGGATTAGTACGTAAAGATACCCTATCCTTATGGAAAATTAAGAAAGGCTCAACCGCCATAAGGGCCTGCAATTCAGAAACCCTTCTTGCAGAGGTAATGGCCAACAAAAAGGCAGTCTTCCATGATAAATATTTCAACTCAGTAGTAGCTGCAGGCTCAAAAGGTTGTAGAGTGAGTTTCTCCAACACAAAATTGAGATCCCAAGCAGGAGTAGGAGCTCACGTGGGGGTCTTATATTCTTTGCCCCTCTAAGAAATTGCTTGAACAAAGGATGAGAAAACAATGGTGGGTCACAGTCATAGTGAGCTGAAATTGCTGCAGCATGAACCTTAATAGAAGAGAAGGACAAACCTTTGTCCAGTAACTCAGTAAGATATTGAAGAGCCACACTTAAATTAGGCTCAGAAACATCAAAATCCTTTGCTGCACTCCAAAATAAAAATCTCTTCCATTTATCTGCGTACACTTTCCTTGTACTAGGCCTTCTAGCTTCCAAAATCACATTCAAAACTTGTTGTGGAAGTTGAGACCCTCTATGGTTCAAAACAGAATATGCCAGGCTGTTAGGTGAAGAGAGTGAAGTTTGACATTGAGCAAATGACTGTCCTCCTGGGACAACAGGTGTGGAATCAAGGCAAAGGCCATGGAGGCTTCCGTACCAGACTTCTCAGTAATGGGTACCAGTGCTGTCGAGGCCAATCTGGAGCTATTAAAATCATCCTTGGCTTGTCCTGTCTGACCTTTAGAAGTACCTTTGGGAGGAGAGGCAGAGGTGGAAAGGCATACACATGAAGATTGCTCCAATTGAAGGAAAGAGCATCCACTCTCCAAGCTGTGGGATGAAACCTTTTCGTGCAAAACTTTGGCAGCTGATGGTTTAGTGGAGAAGCGAACAGATCTATGTCTGGAGTTCCCCATGACACTGTCAATTTCTGAAATACATGAGGATCCAATTTCCACTCGTGGGGATCCATAATTCGCCTGCTCAACACATCTGCTAAGGAGTTCTGTGCTCCCGGCAGAAACCTTGCCTGAAGATTGAGCTGTAAACTGAGAGCAGTCTCCCACAAAATCATTGCTTGCCTGCATAGAGGATAAGAATGTGTTCCCCCTTGCTTGTTGATGTACCACATGACAGTTGTGTTGTCTGTTAGAATCAACACCTGCCCTGGAAGAAGTAAATCCTTGAAAGCTATTAATGCAAACTGGACTGCTAACATCTCCTTCAAGTTGATATGTAGATGTTGTAGTCTGGCAGGCCACTTGTCTTGTATCCACTTTCCATTTAGATGAGCTCCCCAAGCTTTGTCTGAGGCATCTGTCGTTAAAATCTGACTCGCCTCTGGCCGGGTCACAGAGAGTCCCTTGTTTAGGTGACATTCCTGAGCCCACCACAAAAATTCCTTTTGAATGCAAGGTATTATTTGAATGACAGTGTCCAGATCCTGGCAGTGCTGTGTCCATACATTTTGAGATACCATTGCAGCTTCCTCATATGCAGTTTGGCATTGGGAAGCACCAGAATACAAGATGCCATGAACCCTAAGGCTTGAAGGACTGTCCTTGCAGTCAGCCCGGACTGATGAGATAGTTGATGGAAGTAAAGGGAAAGATTCTTTTGTTTGTCCGGGGTCAAAAAGGCCATCTGGGATGCTGTATTCAGTCTTACACCCAGAAAGCACATGTCCTGAGAGGGTACTAGACTGGACTTTATTTCGTTCACAGAATACCCCAGGCATCTTAGCACTGCTATCACATATTCCAAATGATGAAGAAGCTCGTCCCTTCCTTGAGCCAGAATCAGGCAATCATCCAAATAAGGATAGATCTGTATTCCTTTTAGCCTGAAGAAAGCTATCACTGGAGCCAGAACTTTCGTGAACACTCTGGGCGCAGTAGATAAGCCAAAGGGCAATGCAGAGAACTGATAGTGAGAAGTCCCAGCTTGAAAACGCAGATACTTCCTGCAACTTAGTCTGATAGGAACATGAAGGTAAGCCTCCTTGAGATCCAAAGTTACCATCCAATGATCTTTGCCCAGCAGAGGTAAAAGCTGTTGTAACGTCAACATTTTGAACTTGGGAATGTCCAGATAAGTGTTGAGGATAGATAAATCCAAAATTGGTCTCCATGTGTTCCCCTTCTTTGGTACTAGGAACAGGCGAGAATAAAATCCTAGGCCCACTTCTGGCATAGGGACCGGCTGTATGGCCCCTATTTGGAGTAACAGAGAAATTTGCTTGTGAGCCTCTATTCTTTGTTGAGGAGGAACGTCTGGCATGCCTTTGAAAGGAGGCAAGGTATGGAAATAAAACCTGTAACCGTGGTGTATGATATCCAATACCCATCTGTCTTGGGTAATTAAACTCCAATTTTCTTTGAAAAGTGCCAACCTTCCTCCCAAAGGTGCTGCCAGACGAGAAGGCTCTGGCAGCTGAAAAGGTAGGTCATTGGGTCTGTTTACGAAAGGACTGACCCCTGCCCTCAGCCGAGGACTGTGCAGGAGAACTCCCTGTTCTAGGCCTGAAAGAGCCCTGAGCTCTGCCCCTGCCACGCCTAGATCTACCCCTAGACTGGGAATCATAAGAAGGATACGTCCACCCCTTAGTAGGCCAATTTCTACTAAACTTTGGAGGCTGAACCTGCAAAAAATCTTTAACAGTCTGCATAGACTTACCCTTGTCTTCCATTTTCTTTAAAACTGCCTCAACAGGAGAACCAAACAACACATCAGATTGTAAAGGAGCATCTAAAATCCTTGTTTTAACATGGTCAGATAAATTTTGATCCCTCAGCCAGGCGTGCCTGCGAAGAACTGACCCAGTGGCAGCCACCCTAGACGAGGCCTGTACAGCATCAAAACTACATTGCAAAGAATGCTTACCCACCTGTTCAGAAACATGTACTAAATCTTGTAACTCTTTACAATCAATACCTTCCGCCAGAGCATCAACCTTAGACTTCAATTGTGAAAGGAGATAGTTTTGATATTTCAACATGTGAAACTGGCAATTCAAAGCCCTCATAGCTAGAGTGGAAGAAGTATAAACTTTCTTTCCCCATCTATCCAAGGCCCTGGCCTCTTTATCTGCAGGAACCGGATTCTTGACAACAGAAGCCTTAACACCTTTAGGCCCCTGGCTAACAGTTTCTGGGTCTGCCCTAGGACTCTTAAAAAGATACTTATGAGCTTCAGGCACCCTGTAATACCTATCCGGTTTAACAGGAGCAGGAGGCAGAGAATCAGGATTAAGAGAAGCCTCTGTAAAAACATCTTCCACTACATCCAAAACAGGAGGTATAGCCAAAGGCCTATGCTGGGGTAAAAACAAAAATTCCCTAAGCCTTTTCCTGGAATCAGAGAAGTCCTGACCTTCCCACTTAAAACGCTCCCTCATGGAATGAAGAGTTTCTGAAAAAGAAAAATCCTCAGGAGGAGAAGCAGAAGGAGTAGAATCATCCACATCAGAATCAGAATAAGGAGAGTACTCCTGCAAGTCTTCAGCTGAAGACTCTGAAACATCCAAAGCCTGCTCAAAACTCCCTAGCTCAGGCTCCACCCTAGGTCTCTTATCAGGAGGGGGCAAAGAACCCCTAATCAAAGTAATCAAATCTTCTGCCATTTTAAGCATATGCTTCTTGGGCACAGTTCCTGAAGAACTAGGGGTGACACCAACTGAAGCTAAACCTGGCCTGCCTCTGGGAGAAGCCTTGGAAACAGAAGGAGAGGGCCTAACCACCCTAGGCAGGAGGGAGTATAGTAACCTGAGAAGCCCCATCACCCTGACCTGCCTCCTGAGAGGCCACATCCTGCAATAACAAAGTCTCTCCCTGGGATCCCAAAGAAACCTCCGGTGGAACCACCGGCTCCACCGACACCTCTAAAGAACCGCGCCTGGTACGTACGGTTCTTCTAGCCTAGGCTCAACTGCTTTGTCCTTGCGCTTCTTCAAGAAGCGGGCGTCGGAGCATCCGATGGCATTTTATAATTGCACCGCTTCAAGACTAACCTGGCACAATCTAATCTCCTCTTTATAGTGCGCTTATTGAATCTAGCACAAGAGCGACACCCAACAACGTCGTGCTCAGGCCCTAAACAAGGAATACACAAAGTATGATAGTCTCTATGCGGTATCTGTTTCCCACAAGAAATACAATTATTCACTTTTTCTGACATCCGGTAAACCACTGAGGCAAGAAAAAACTAAAATATTCCCCAACGGGGTACTTAGCCAACTTTGACTCTGTCTGAAACTCCGAAATCGAAAAATTTCAGAACGCCAACCGGCACTTGCAATACTGCTTCTGCATCGGACCATGCGGCAAAAAAGACTGAGGATATGACGTCGGTCATGCGCATTTGTACCCTGACGTCCTGATGTCAGTCAAATGCGCCTTGACTGACGTCAGCCTTATACTTTGATATTCGGGCCGACCGAGGACAGCGGACTACCCAAGTGTAAGGACTGCAGCAATGTGAGATGAAGAACATCCAGTTGTATAGCAGTTTTGCCTATGGTTAGCTGCACCTGGATGGTCTCCGATGCTTCATGAGTTGCCACTAACCTGGAGGTGTGGGTATCCTTGATGAATATGGACACTCCCCCTCCCTTTGTGGTTCGGCCCAGATTTTGGGGCCGAAAAGCATGATAGGAGGTAAAGCCTGGTAGCACTGGGGTGCTCTCAGGAGCCTTGAACCAGGTCTCACTTACTGCACAGACATCAATGTTCTCCATACTGAGGAGTGCTTCGAGAGCCTGCATCTTGAGATTTAGACTTCTGGCGTTGAGCAGCATTACCCTTAATTTTTTTCCATTTTTGTTTTCTAAGGAGGTGGGTTCGTCTTTTGAGCCTTGCCTAAAAAAGGCACTATGGGGGTGGCAAGAGCCTTAGCCAATATCCGGAAGCCCAGTGGTGACAGATGCAAGCTGTCCCTTGTGAAGCAGCGTGGCTTGTCCAGCATGTCATCCCAAGCAGACAGACATTGGATCCCCCTAGAATGACACCAGTAATTGAGCCAATTATTAAAGCTGATCATCTTGTCTTTGTATTGTGGCATCATTCTTGGTGAGGGCAAGATGCTGCTCAGGGTCAGGGTCATACCAGCCTGGGCTACATAATCAGAGAGCTCCTCTATGTCTCTTTTCATGTAGTCCAAGGAGGTACGTCTCAGGTCATTCACGCCGGCATGGACAATGACGGAGTCATATTTTTACGTGCTTTTGAGTGACCCGAGTGTGTGTGTTATATGGCGGATCCTAGCCCCCCGATAGGCAGCTTACCATTACCCTCTCCTTGCTCAGTGGGACGTCAGTGTGTCTGACTATAGAGTTACTTATCACTAGTGTATCAGGCATAGTGTTTGGCCTTAAGGGCTGTGATTTATTGACACACCGATTTATTGAAGTATGTGTTGCATGTGTTATGTTTTGAGGTGGTGGATTTTTGGGTGTCTGCTTTGGGAGCCTCTGTTGTTTTGGTAAGTTTTTTAATAGAGCCTCCGAGTATGTTTTTGTGTTATTATGTGTTTGATTTGCAGTTGGGGTAGGTCTATGTGTGACTGGGTTTGTTGTCTGTGTGGTTACCTTCTCCTCCTGTCTGGTCTTGCCAGTCCTGAGTTGAGAGAGTTCAGCCTCCAGTTTGGCTATATAGTTGCATCTCTCACATGTATTTGTGTTTGTCGGGAGAAGGAGAGGGTTGTCTGTGTACATGAGACAATTATAGCATCGTCTCAAGATTCCCAGATTAACCAGCTGAACAGGAGAAGATGCTAGCAATCTACCACTCGACATGCTAGAATATTATAAGAGAGTGCTGTGCCTTTAAGGGAAGTGGTTGGGGTGGTAGGTGGATGTAGTGCTACTTAAGTTTGAGAGTGCTTACTTAGAAGAGAAGCTTTGAGAACAAGTGCTAGGCTTATAATATAACGAGTCGACTGGTTAATCTAAGAGTAGAGCTTTCTAAGGGAAAATTTGAAGAGCAGACTTGGCGGAGCCAGAAAAAGTTTAACCCTGTTTAACTGGCGCTGCGCTATGCGCACAATCACACAAAGCCGCGGAAATGCGGATTTTAAACAGGGAACTTCAAAAGAGATAGAAATAGTCCAAAACAACCAATTACTACAGCTCTTGTGCTGAGGTCACTCCTTCAGGGACAGATAGGCTGTTCAAGGCTCCCCACTCCCACTGGTGAGCAAAGAAACTTCCTTCTATCCAAGTAAGGTAATGGACAACACAGGAACTACACCACAGCCCAGAATACAGCAGAGCCTGTAAACTGGTCTAAACTAGTCGAGGAGAGGCGGGAAAACAAGGATTATTTTTTTGTTTTTTTTGTTTTTCAGATAGAAAGCACACAGAAATACAGAAGGCAGTAATAAATCAGTTACACAGGCTAGCACACTTTAGTGGGCAGCCTCAACAGTTAAATTAAACAAACAGACAACAGATTTTCGACCAATTTTCGACCAGGTAAAATTTTAAGTGCAGATACTATATAATGCAGCAAACAGTTAAAAAAACAATATAAGCTTGTTCAAAATAAGCAAGAGAAGGTATTCCAAGTAAAAAAACAGAAAAAATACTTAAATCAGGAAAGTAGTCGCTTTTCTCATTTCTCTGTAGCTAGGAACACTCTGCAGGACCACGTGGAGCTGTCTCTGAGTAGTATAACCAGAAAAAAACGCTCTGAGGCAGATTTTAAACAGGGAACTTCAAAAGAGCTAGAAATGGTCCAAAACAACAAATTACTACAGCTCTTGTACTGAGGTCACTCCTTCAGGGACAGATAGGCTGCTCAAGACTCCCCACTCCCACTGGTGAGCAAAGAAACTTCCTTCTATCCAAGTAAGGTAATGGACAACACAGGAACTACACCACAGCCCAGAATACAGCAGAGCCTGTAAACTGGTCTAAACTAGTCGAGGAGAGGCGGGAAAACAAGGATTATTTTTTTGTTTTTTTTGTTTTTCAGATAGAAAGCACACAGAAATACAGAAGGCAGTAATAAATCAGTTACACAGGCTAGCACACTTTAGTGGGCAGCCTCAACAGTTAAATTAAACAAACAAACAACAGATTTTCGACCAATTTTTGACCAGGTAAAATTTTAAGTGCAGATACTATATAATACTAAGAATCTTATCCTTTTCCATTTTTCTCTTGTGACTTTTTATTTGGATGTAAATGTGTTTAGTGAGTAGCAGCCTATGGCACATTATGTAGTAATCTTTTGCGGACTACAGAAAACATACCTATCTGCTACAAGCTGTTTTCTCCTTCACTGCATCATCAAAATACAGGATCTCATGACTCACAGTTAAAAAGTACTTGGCAGCTGCTCAGCATTATAGGTTCATAGGTAGGTACTAGGCTATTGGCCCTAGGGCCTATATAAGCCTAGCCATGTACTAAACTTCCCGGTAACCTTACTTCTCTCTCTTTGTCAAGTTTGAGCTTCAGTTCTGCTTTCATCCTTTATGTTCTGAATACTACAACACTGAAGAGGTGGACATCTACTGTTATATATGAGTGAAGAGTAGAGGGAGGCAATGACCTCTTTATTCCTGGATCCAAAACCCTTAGTAATGAGATGTGCCACATAGAAGCACTTTCTGACCATAGTGGCAACATGGTGGTCAAAAGATAGGTTTGTGTTCAACCCGTGTTTCCAAATCTAACATCTTCTGTGTTCAGTAGACTATCATCAATGTGGTACATCAAGGGAACTAGGTTTTTCCCAAAAGTGATGAAGACAAATTTTTAGTCATTCAGGTTAAGGTCATGGTTCTGACAACAGTCGTTCCTCTCACTGAGGCTTTCCTGGTCAGCATCATTTGGTGAGTTAGTAATATCTCTCAACTTGCAATCATCTTGAAAATTTGTCAGTCAGAGTCCCTTGGTGTTGGCTTAGACTTCATAGAAGTAGATACCAAACATGAGAGCACACAGGACCGAGCCCTGTGTTGGACTACACTTGTGACTTGTCAGCAATCTGACTTGGAGTCAGCTACTTTCACACTGTGGGTTCCATCTGTGAGCCAGTTTGAGACCCATCTACTAATACAGGGGTTGCAGCCTACTTTGGATGTATTTACTATCTTGATGCAATTCCTTTTTCATAGCTACCTTCAGAGGACTGGATGAGGGATCTCAACCTTTTGTTGAAGGTGATAAGGGAGTTTTTTCCAGTCTTTGGACATCAGCTTATGCTGCATCAGTTTCCTCCTTCTGTTGTAGAGATTGTTTATGGAAGGTGACTACCAGATTGTCTTCCTTTTTTTGGAGGGGAGCATCTCAGTTCTATTGGGTATGTCGATTTTCATCTATTTTTTTATGTGTTCGTACATTGCATTGGTGTATGATTTGGCAGTCATGCAACTATTATCCATTTGCATAAGTGCCATGAAGTTGGCCACATCTGATTTTATGTGTCCAAAGTTCTCTTTAGATGAGCATTGTTATGGTGGTTACCTTTGTTTGTTGGCTGGAAGGGATGATGATTTCCAAGGTGATTAGCTTGTGATCGGATCTAAGCAGCGAGGAATTGACTATTGCTTTAGAGCAGTGGTCGCCCATGTTAGTAATGACCATGTCATGGATGTTGCCACCTCTAGTGGGGGTAAGAACGAGCTGGTCCAGGGCATTGGAATTAATGAATTCCAGAAAGTGTTGGGGAAGTGTTTTGGTACATGAGCAGTTTTCCCAGTTAATGAAGGGGTAGATGAAGTCGCCCAGTATGAGATTGTTAGGTTTGACCCTAATATTCTCCAAAGTGTTTAGGAATGTGAAGTGTGATTCTTGGTTCATGTTTGTGGCTGTATAGCAGGCTACAACTGGAATCACCGTCTTACCCAATGTTAGCTGCACCTGAAGTATCTCAAATGCATCATTTAGGGCTACCAGTCAGTAGGTGTGTTCATCATTTATGAATATGGAAACACCACCGCTTTTCATGCTTCTGTCCAAGTTCTGGAGATGAAAGGTGTTGAATGAGTTGGGTTCTGATAGTGCAGGGGTGAAAACTTCTGCATTCAACCAGGTCTCTGTTACAGCACACACAGATTACCTACACATAAATTACTGCAAACTCATATATCCAGCTACAGACTGATATATATATATGGGTCTACTTTGTTTCACAGAATGGCATTTCGTTGGACTTTCATTTCACTGAAAGTTCATTACATCGACAAGCATTTGCCCCCTTCCCCAATGTTGTGCGACCCTGGAGTTGATATATATAGTTGGGGGGGTGTGGGGGGGGGCACAGCCCCCACATTGGGGGGTGTGGGGGGTGAAGCCCCCCACCTAAAATGCTTGTCGATGTAATGAACTTTCAGTGAAATGAAAGTTCGACGAAATGCCATTCTGTGAAACAAATATACACACACACACACACACACACACACATGTATGTATATGCATAAACACACCCACACACACACTACCTACACCAAAGGCACAGATCATACAGAAAGAGAGGTATGGAGTCAAGGATATTAATTAGTGCAAACACATAATATGTCGCTAGTAACACACTTGCATACTTTTCTAGCATGCAACACTTAGTATATATATATATATATATATATATATATATATATATATATATATATATATATATAAACAGTCATCCCTGAAGCCACCTGCATTCAATATGCAGATGACTCGACTATAATATGTTCCAATGCCTCTCTTGCAAATCTACTAACTACCACCCAACATAGCTTCACCAAAGTCGAAAACTGGCTTGCCAACCATCTCCTGATCTTAAATCCAAACAAAACCAAGTTACTTCTCTTCTACCCAACCAATAGATCTCCGACTGAAAACTTCACTATAAAATCCAATAATGGGACCATCATCTCCCCAGACACCTATACAAAGCTATTAGGAGTAAACATTGACAATAAACTCAGATTTGATATACATATCAACCAAGCCATTAAGTCAGTCAACAAGAAACTTGGGACCCTATATAGAATTAAAGTCTTCCTTACCCCGAATGCCAGGGCAGCCACAGCCCGTTCACACCTTCTCTCTACCCTACTATATGCCTCTCCTGTCCTCACTCACCTTAACAAATCTGATCTGGCCAAGCTCTCATCCTGCTATAATCACATTGCCAGGTTCGTTACAGGCCTACCCTACAGAACACACCACTGTACTAACCTGAAAAAGCTTGGATGGATAGAATTCCCACACCTTCTTCACCAGTCCCAACTCATAGAGGCCTTCAAAATCCTTAAACAACCTGAGAATACCCCAGCACTATTAATGACTCCCTACTCCAATCTAAGCTGCCTTCGCTCAGCAAACAGACTCCTTGTCCAAACAACTAAATCTCTCAACCTAGGTGGTGACGCGCTATTTGCCAACACCACTGGTAAAATATGGAACTCTCTCCCAAATAACATTACGCTTGCAACTTCTCTAAGTCAATTCAAAAATAGTCTAAAACTCCACTCCAAGTCACACTGGCTATGTCTTTGCTCAAACCCAGACTAGCTCTGTGCCATTAACTAAAACATAAACAACTAGCTAAGATGATAAGTACTTTGTATACTGTGATAAAGAAATATGTATCCTGTCTAACTCTATGTCATTATACTGCCTACCGTCCTTGCTAATATGTTATTAATGTTACATTTGTAGTAATCTCAGAAATAGTAATGGCAGTCTTGTACTTGTATGTAAATAGCCTATGTTTTTGTTAAGTTCTTTCAGCTCATTTACTGTACCTAATTATCAATGTAACTCTATTGGAGCTTTTCTCCCCGGGCCTCCGCTGAAAAAGGACATGTATCCAGTCGGACCATCATGGTTAACAAATGTAAAATAAATTAAATAAATAAATAAATAATAATAAAAAAAAATATATATATATATATATATATATATATATATATATATATATATGTATATATGTATGTATGTATAGGTTCACTACATAATCTTGAACCTTTGAAATACCTTTTTTCAAAAGCTCGACACTATAAACCTGAAACCCCTACATACCGAAATTACACAAGTGCGAATCTTGAACCAAAGGATATTAATCAGACCAAAGTACCCCTCCCTACAGTATATTTATTGAAATATACAGAGTGATGTCTTCTTTTATGTATGCAAGATTTTAGTGTAGACTTCTTCACCTTTTACTACAGTTGCATGAGATCCATGAATAGGTGTGTGTGTATGTGTTTATGATTGTAGTAATCTCCTATGAAATTGGAATTTCATAATGACAACAGGGAAATTATAAAGTAACAAATGGATGAAGGACAACCTGTCTTCACGTTTGATCAGAGACAGGTAAAATTGACTAAACTAGCCATATGACAATATATACAGTGATTTCAAACAATCATAGCTAAACAGCAGCATGCATTAGGTTTATGCATAGCACATTTTGGTAGATATGCCTGCACTATGAGGAAATGGTGATTAAAGGCAGAAGACAGACTTGCCTGATGAAAGGTGGAACAAGGTAGAAACACATAACAATGGAGAGTTTGAAGGTGTGAAAGGAAGAGGACAGCCTTGGCTTGTGTCAAGCTGAATGTTTAGAAGTTGGAATTCCATAACAAAGAAGGGGCAGGCAAGCTCAAACGAACTAAATAGATTTACTTTGATATCAGCTCAATTGTTCAAAGGATTAAGTTGCAATTCCATAACAAAGGAGGGTGAGGTGACCTACATCAATACCACAAAAAATATCCTCCAAGTGTTTGATTCACAACTAGTGTAGTAGGTTTCCAATGCTGAGTTCAAAGGGATAAACTCTCAGCCCTCACACCACAGCAAGCAAATGTAGGAATACTTTGAGAATGTGATGAGATGTGGAGACATAAAGTCTACTTATTACTGAGAGTATGCAAGACTGGAAAGAAGTTTACCAAAACAGAGCTTGAAAAGTGGTTGACAGGAAATAGTGAATGGATATCCAGAGATAGACCCCAGCAATGGGATGACAGTAATGAAGACCATTAACTAATCTGTTGGACTACAGTAGAAGTGGGTGTCTGTGGTAGCATCTCTGAAAATTGAAATATTAATATCGATTGCATATGTAATGATATGAGACTCAGTATCCACAAAGTACATTTGCTGTTAAAGCGAACACAAAGCTAAGTCAGGGGAACAACTGTATATGGTACTAAAGTTTATATCACAGGAAAGGCAAGTGACATCCATTATAGCTATAGACCAAAAAAAACAGTCATGTTATTGTATTCATACTGTTGTATTTGGTGTTGTATACCATTTTATAATGGTAGATTCCTGTGCATGAGTCATCACATAAGGTTGAATTCACACTTGTAAGAAAGGGGTAGATGACATATAGGTTCATAGGTTCATACTTGGCTATCTGCCCTAGGGCATTTATAAGCCTAGCCAGAGTGTGTTTGGCTTTCGCCATCCATTTTTAAATTAATTTTGCTATGCCCTTTTTCGAGGTTAGTATTACTGTGCCTCTGTCTAACAGTGACACAGAAGTGATACCCGGGGTAAACCTACGATCTCCCATCCACTCATCAAGATTCCTCTTGAAGAGAGTCAATGAGGGACTCTGCCTAACCTGGACTGGGATTTTATTCCAGAGTGAAGGGAGCCTCTGGGTTATGAATCTGTCCCTCCAGCATGTCCTATTTATTTCAGTGCTGAGGTTCAAGTCTCTCGAGCGCGTTGCTCAATGGGATTTGGATTTTCTGAGGTGCAGCATGTCCATTAATTCCGGGTTGGACATAGCTTTATACGTCAGGCACAGATCGCCTCTGAGCAAGCGGTATGCCACTGAGCAGAGCTGGAGTTTCTTTAACCGGGCAGCATATGGCATCTGTTTGAGCCCTTTGATCCTCTTGGTGAGGTACTTTTGGGGTCTTTCCAGTTGCAACAGGTGTCTGGTAAGGTACATCCCAAAAGGGGCATTGTACTCAATTATGGGCCTGATGAGGGATGAGTAAAGAGGCACGATGACCTCACCTGATCTAGATGTGAATCCCTTCATGATTAGGTGGGCTATATAAAATGTTTTTCTAACCACTTTGGCCACGTGGTTGTCAAATGAGAGATTGCTATCAACTTGGGTCCCCAGGTCCCTAATTACTTCTTCCAGATTAATGGATTACCACCTATGTGGTAATTTGTGGGCACTTTGTTTTTGCCAAAGGGGATGACTATACACTTTTTGGCATTTAGCTTGAGGCCATGGATCTGGCACCAGTTGTCTGTTTCTATGAGGCCCTTTTGGAGGATGCTTGTGTCGGCTGGAGAGTCAATTATAATGCCCAGTTTGCAGTCATCTGCGAACTTGGTCAGCCACAGTCCTTCCGTGTTTGCCTGTACCTCCGAGAAATATATACCGAACAGGAGAGGTTCCAGGACTGAGCCTTGTGGGATGCCACTTGTAACTGGTTTGGAGTCTGACATGGCTCCAGCAATTCTAACCATGTGGGTTCTGTCCTTGAGCCAGTTTGCAACCCATCTAGTGACATAGGGGTTTATATTTAAGCTGGTGAGCTTATCTATAATGCCCGAATGGGGTATTGTATTGGAAGGCTTTTGCGAGGTCCAGGTAGGCTGTGTGGACCACCTTCCCCTCGTCAATGGCCTTGGTGACTGTTTCAAATAAATCGACCAGGTTTAAGAGGCAGGATCTGCCCTTAACAAAGCCGAACTGGGTAGGATCCAGTGTCTGTAGGTCCCCAATAGCTTTTTTTATGAGGTCCATGATGATCCTTTCCATAGCTTTGCAGACCAAGCTAGTCAGGCTTATGGGGCAATAGTTTCCAGGATCTGTTGAGGCACCACCTTTGTGGAGAGGGACCACTGTTGCTGTACGCCACTCTTTGGGTACATATCCTGTGGTAAGGCTGAGACTGAACAGTAGTTTTATGTTTGGGTTTAGCTCTTCTTGGAGTTCATGTAGGATGCAGCCAGGAATACCGTCTGGTCCCATTGATGCTGTGTTTTTTGCTTTGGAGAGGGTGGCTCTTACCTGAGCATCTGAGATGTCAGGGGGGCAGCACTCTGCTGGATAGATATTTGCCCTTTTTGTAGGGAGGGAGGGGGGGAGGTTTACGCTGAACCTGTCAGCTAGGATGTTGGCAATGTCTGTGGGTTCGGTGTATTTTTTGTCATTTTGGACTAATTCTGAGCATATTTGGGAATTCCCACCCAGGTTCCTAACATAACTAAAGAAAGCCTTGTGATTATCCTTAGTGTCCTGTGCAATTTTTCTCTCGAAGCTGGCCTTAGACGATTTTATGAGTGCCAGTAGTTTTTTGCTAACACTGATCAGAGATGCCTTCCCTTTTTGGGATTTTGCTCTATCATGTAGTAGCTTCCTCCTTCTATTGTATAGTTTGTTTATGGCTGGGGTCCACCAGACAGGACGTCTGCCTTTGGAGGATTGGGTCTTGGTTTTATTTGGGATTGCATAATCCATGCATTCCTGAAGGTGTTCATAGAATGCGTTTATAAAGGATGCTGCGGTCTGGGCCGTATTTTCCACAGGCCCGGGGGCTTTGAAGAATTCCACCTCGGTTTTGAGGAGTGTGAAATTTGCTTTAGAGAAGTTTTTCACTGTGGTTTTCTGGGCAGGGGGTGGGGTCGGGATGTGAATATCCAGTGAGATTAGTTTATGGTCTGATCTTACCAGTGAGGGATACACTTCTGGTCTGGAGCAGAGAGTCCCCATGTTGGTGATGATCAGGTCCAGTATGTTTTCCCCTCTTGTGGGAGTGGTAACAAATTGTTCCATAGCATTTGAGTTTATAAATTCTAGGAACCTTTGAGCTAGGGTGTTGGAGCTAAAGTAATGCTCCCAGTCTATGTGATGGGTAGTTGAAGTCGCCCAATATAATGGTGTTTGGAGAGACCTTCATATTTTCCAGTGTTCTCAGGAAGGCCGAGTGGGGTTCCTGGGTTTGGGAGGGTGGTCTGTAGCAGGCTATAAACTGGAAGGCAGTTTTACCCACTGTTAGTTGCACATGGATAGTCTCTGATGCTTCGTGTTGTGCCACCAACCTGGAGGTGTGGGTATCTTTGACGAATATTGATACTCCCCCTCCTTTTCTGGTTCGGTCCAAGTTTTGGGGCCAAAAGCATGGTATGAGGTATAACCTGGTAGTGCTGGGGTGCTCTCAGGAGCCTTGAACCAGGTTTCTGTTACTGCACAGATATCGATGTTCTCCATGCTAAGGAGAGTTTCGAGTGCATGCATCTTTTAGTTATGTACTTACCATAACTTTAGATGTTTGGGATCCATCTCGCCTACATTCTGTACTGATGGGTTCGGAGCCGATCCTCGGCTCCGACTCGGCACGCTATACTATAGAGCGAAGTCTCTTATTGGCTGAGCTATTCCACATCCCAGGATGCACCACCACAGCTTCCCCAGATCTTGTTTGTCCGCACACATGCACACACACATAGACTGTTGATATAATATTGCCAGGTGTTTCAAGATGAAACGGCTAAACTTGAACCGTCCAGTCTCTTTTGATCTCCAAGGCAGGGGGAAGGAGGGTGGGTTATTAGGAATGTAGGCGAGATGGATCCCAAACATCTAAAGTTATGGTAAGTACATAACTAAAATATGTTATGTGATCCTATCTCACCTACATTCTGTACTGATGGGACAGCGTCCCTAGCACCTGATTCCTGGGTAGCTCACTGGAAAACACTCCTGAGAACTGTGGAACCGAAGGAAGCTCATCCCTGAGATGCCACGTCCAATTTGTAATGAGAAATAAATGTGTGAGGAGAGGACCAGGTAGCCGCAGCACAAATGTCACTAATGGCAAGCTTAGAATGAAAGGCTGTCGAAGTAGCCATAGCCCTTGTAGAATGAGCTTTCACTGAGTTTGTAAGTTCTTTATTAGAAAGGAAGTAAGTATGGCTGATACAGTCCCTGATCCACTTGGCAATAGTGACCTTCGTGACGGCTTTGCCCAATTTATTGTCCGAAAAGGACACAAACAACTGATCTGTTTTCCTTGTTTGGTGCGTCCTATCTAAATAGAAATGCAATTGCCTGTGAACATCCAATGAGTGGAAGATGTATTCCACTCTGTCTGAGTAGTTTGGGAAGAAAACTGGGAGTTCCAATGACTGTTGAAGACAAAAACTAGAACAAACCTTGGGAACAAAGGATGGATTAGGCCTGAGGGAAACTCTACCCTTGTGAAAAACCAGGTACGGTGGTTTGACACATAGGGTTGAAGTTCCGAAACTCTTCTGGCTGATGTAATTGCCACCAAAAAAGCAGTCTTCCAAGAAAGAAATTTCAAGTCACAAGTTGCTGCCAGTTCAAAGGGGGAAGAGGTCAAAGCACCTAACATGAAATTAAGATCCCACGGTGGAGCGGGATGAGAAATCGGAGGTCGTAGCAGCCCAGCACCTTTCATGAAGGCTTTACACAACTTATTGCTCATCAAAGGTGGGTCTATACTTTCATGAAAATTAGAAATAGCTGCCAATTGAACCTTGATGGTAGAGACCGAAGAACCTTGATTGAATAAAGAAGCTAAAAACATCAAAACTTCAGGTGCCGGGGCAGTAATGGGATCTAATCCGTCCGGAGTTGGGCCCAAATAGCGAATCTCTTCCATTTGCTGTTATACATTTTTTTAGTCGAATTTTTGTGGGCCGAGGACAAGATATGTATGACTTCCGAGTCCAAAACCTGGTTCCTGACTATGGTCGGAAGTGGAGGAGCCAAGCTGTTAACCTCAACGAGTGAAGGGACTGATGAAGCTGTCCCGGTGAAGGGACTGATGAAGCTGTCCCGACTGGTGGATCAAGGATCTGGAACCTGGTCCAGGAACCATGGACCGTCCAGTGCGTATTTCCGAAGAAAGGGCAGCCAGACTTGACGAGGCCAGTATGGGGCAACTAAAATCATCTTGCTCTGCAAGTGAATCGCCTTCTGGATCACCCTGGGAAGAAGGGGAACCGGTGGAAAGGCGTACAGTAGGCCGGTGGGCCAAGCTTGGACTAGGGCGTTCTTGGGAAACCCCCCCGGAACTGGGGTGAGAGAGAAGAACTGTTAACATTTCGTGTTGAGAGGAGTTGCAAAGAGGTCACAACAAGGAGTTCCCCATCTTCTGAAGATCTGAGTTGCCACTCTGTCGTTCAGAGACCACTCGTGCGGGGAGAGAATAGTTCTGCTCAGTCTGTCAGCTATCACATTGGATCTCCTCGGAATGTGTGTTGCTACCAAGAAACGGTTGGTTGCAATCGCCCAATCCCATACTTTCATGGCCTCTCTGCAAAGGGGGTAGGACCTGGTCCCTCCCTGCTTGTTCAGGTACCAGACTACTGACATGTTGTCGGACTGAACGGCAATCATGCCCTGGGGGAGGTAACTGTGTAGTGCTTGTAGCGATAGAAGCACCGCCCTCATTTCCAGTATGTTGATGTGGACGGAACTCTCGTCGGGGTGCCACTTGCCTTGGACTGACCTGCCCAGGTAATGTCCCACCCACCCCGTCTGGGAGGCATCTGTAGTCAAAGTGGCCACTGGAGGTGGAGGAACGAAGGGTCGCCCCTGATCCAGGTTGGAGGAAAGAAGCCACCAACGGAGGTCCTGTTTGCACGTCTCCGTGATTAGAATGAGGTGACTGAGAGGTCGATCCTGATAAGACCACTGGACTAACAGGAGCCACTGGAGAATCCTCATATGCAATCTTGCTAAGGGAACTAGGAGACCGGTAGCTGACATGGAACCCAACAGTTGTAGGACCATCCTGGCTGGGGCTCGGCGTTTGAGGAGCAATGCTCGAACTTGAGACTGTAATATTTCTATCCTCTCTGTAGGAAGATAGACCCGCATTTGCTTTGAGTCTATCTCTACTCCGATAAACCGTATGCACTGAGATGGCAGCAACACAGACTTTTCCCAATTGAAGGTGATTCCTAGGGAGTTGCCTAGAGATATAGTGGCTGCTAGGTTCTGTAAGAGTAGACGCCTGGAGGTGGCAGTTAGAAGCCAGTTGTCTAGGTATGGAAACACCTGGAATCCTAGACTTCTCAGGTGAGCAGTCACCACCGCCAAGCATTTGGTGAACACCCTGGGGGCTGTGGTGAGACCAAAGGGCAGTGCACGGAACTGGAAATGACTGTCTCCCAGGCTGAAGCGCAAGTGTCTCCTGGACGCCTGATCTATCAGAATGTGATAATAGGCATCCTTGAGATCTATGGAGCACATCCAAACACCTTCCTCCAGCAGCGGGAGAATGGATTGTAAGGTGACCATCCAGAACTTGGACTTCTTGACAGAACGGTTGAGTTTGCTGAGATCCAAAATGGGCCTCACGTCCCCGGTCTTTTTTGGCACCAAAAAGAATCTTGAGTAAGTCCCTAATCCAGTCTGGTCTTCAGGGACCGGTTGGATGACTCCTTTTTGAAGCAGCTTTGAGATTTCGATGGCTGCGAGATCCCGTTGACTGGGTGGTGGGTCCGGGATTTTCCGGGATGGTGGGGGGGGGCTGAGAAAAGGGGATGGTGTAACCTCCGGCAATGATTCGGAGCACCCATCGGTCCTGAGTGATATTCTCCCAGGCCTTTAGGTGCCTCGAAAAACGACCCCCAACTGGCTCCGGAGTGGCGCAGTCGGGCAATCCTTCAGGGATGCTGGAAGGTTGAGGAGCCACGAAAGGACTCACGGTCTCCAGTGTTGCGGGGGCCTCTGCCGCCTCTGGGATGGCGTCTTCCTGAAAAATTTCCCCCTCCTCTGCCTCTAGAAGGGGAATCATCCTGCTGTGAGGGGTAAGTCTTTTGGGATTTACGGAACCACATTTTCCCCCCTCTTCTAGCCTTGGGATAAGGCCAGAAGGGAGTGGAAAAGCGTGCCCCTACGGCAGTCAAAGTCTTACCCTCTTGTTCACAGCGGGTCAAGGTGTCCTTTACCTTGGGTCCAAACAAAGAGGACCCATCAAAGGGAGCGTCGGCAAAGGAAGACTTGAAGGCCTCCTAGTGACACAGGCGGAGCCAGGCTTGTCTCCGTGAGCAACACCTGTTCCCGCCGCTCTACTTCCCCTCGGCTGCATACGAAATGCGCCTCATGGACGAGTTTGATAATGATGATAAGGTAGCCAGCTGAGAGCTAACCGTCTGGGCCAACTGCTCAGGTAGGTTACCAGAGAGGGTATCTGAAAGTTCCTTGACCAGATCCCTCTGAAGTCTGGTGAAGTGCGTCAGATAATTCAGAGACCTTAAAGTAAAGGCTGCTGAAGTAAGGGTGCGCTTCCCGTACCGATCCATGCTCCTAGACTCTTTATTAGGAGGATGGACGGACGTAGACGCCTCTGCCACATCTTGTTGGGTAGCAGATGCCACCACCAGGGCATCTACAGCCACACCTTTAGAGAGGAATTCCTTTTCGGGGGGGCTGAAAGAAATTTATTAGGGCGAGCTGGCACCGGTTCCACAGAATCCGGGTGATCCCACGCTCTTCGAGAGATCAAATCCAGAAGCTCATCGAAGGGTGGAGACACCCAGGAGGCGGAGGGCTGAGCCCCGAAGGCCTTGAGGAATACCGACTCCTCAGCAGAAGGGGGTTTGGACTGCCAGTCGCCTCGTTGCTTCAGGATTTCTAAGATGTCGGCAAAGGAGACATCATCCGAGGACGACTTGGGGGACCCCTCTGCATCATCGAGGTCGGTGTCCGAGGTGAGAGACTCGTCCGGGGAGTCGACGTGCTTCCTCTTGCACTGTCTCTTCCTGGGAGGTTCCTCCAAAGAAGCCTCGGAAGGACCTCCAGGAAGGGGGGAATCCCCAATGGGGGTGACCTCAGGCCCCAGGGCTCCGCTGTCTTGAGACAGGGGGACTACAAAGGAACCAGTCTCCATACCAAGGGAAGGTGCCGGAGAGATGGTGGAGGTAGCCAAGGAAGATTTGGCCAAAGCACTCCTCATGGCCCTGAAGGCCAGACCCCCCGAGTCCTGGGAAGGTCCGACCCCCGAGGCCACAACAGTAGACGGCACCCCCGCAGCCGACACACCGAGAGGGAGGCTCGGAACCGAAACCATCGGTCCCGAAGCGTCACACCCGGGGCCGACCGAGGAGGTCCATGTACCGAACTCTGACCTGAAGGTCGGGGTTGGAGTAAGGGTCAGAGCCGACCCGAAAACCTCCACCGGCTCCACCAGCACCAACTCCAATGGTGCCGAGGCTGTTGGAGGAGGAACCAAGACAACAGGGTGGACAATCAGCTCCGGAGCCGACTGGGCTGGAGCCGAGACTAACTTTTGTAAGACTGGAGACTGAAACAGCCTTTGAAGCACCCTGTCTATATCCGAATCGGACATCCTCGAGGACCGAGAAGAGACCGATCGGGCCCGAGTTGACTTCTCCGCCGGTTCCGAAAGACTGGGGGACCGGCTCCGAATAGTCTCAAGTACTATCGGCGCCAAGGGAGATTCCACCAGCACAGTAATTTCCCTCGGAGCCGACGGGGACTTCGGCGCCGAGGTAGAAGAGTCTGAGCGAGCGACCTTTCTTGGCTCCGAAACCAATGGAGCCGGAGAAGGTGACCCGCCTCTCGATGCTCGAGCGCTCGGCTCTGAAGACAGAGGAGTCGAGGCTGGAGGTATCGAGGCAGACCGTTCCGACCTCGGCTCCGAAGTCCGTGGAGCCGACGGAGAAGCCTGCCTTGATTTTTTGCTGTCGGCTCCGACGGACTGGTCGGAGCCGAAGACTTCTTCTTCCTGGAGGGAGAGGGGGAAGAAGATAAAGCCTCCTCAAAAGAAGGGGTGATAAGCCCCTTCAGTATCAATTTGTTTTTTCTCTCTTGGAGGACACGAGAAGAAAACGCGTGGCATACACTGCAAGACTCTTGAAGGTGCTTAGGGCCTAGGCAATAAACACATAGAGAGTGGTCATCCGTGATTGACATTTTGTACCCACACTTGGTACATTTTTTAAACCCCGAGGGCCTATGTTCCTTCGACATCACCACAAGGCACACACCAAAACCAGACTAATGAAGAAAAACTAATCAAACAGAGATGCCAAATCCCTCTAATTTAAACGGGATAGGCCAGTAAATCAGGCACAGACACACAGACAGAAACTAAGCACAGCTCTGGAAGAGCGCGAGGGCAATGCCCCTCTAACTAAAACAGGACCTTGACGTTAGAGGAACAAATACCACACCAAAAATTAGCAACAAAAAAGGCTGTAACACGGCCCAAAGTAGAGCGCGAGGAAACCCCTAGTGTTTAAGCGGGAACCTAACGCTAAAATAAAATAAGTTCACACAAACTTTCACTAAACCACACAAAACGATAAGTAGCTGTTAAAACAGCTTTTTGGGTGAAAAATTAGAAAAATTCTGACAGAAATTTAGTCAGTAAAGAGTACTTAGCTCAGCCAAGTCGAGACCACGTCTATTGCTGTCAAGCGGCAAACGAGATCTGGGGAAGCTGTGGTGGTGCATCCTGGGATGTAGAATAGCTCAGCCAATAAGAGACTTCGCTCTATAGCATAGCGTGCCGAGTCAGAGCCGAGGATCGGCTCCGAACCCATCAGTACAGAATGTAGGCGAGATAGGATCACATAACATCTTGAGGTTTAGACTTCTGGCGTTGAGTAGCATTACTCTTAGTTTCTTATCCCTTGTGATACCTATGGAGGTGGGTTTGTCTTTTGAGCCTTGCCTAAAAAAGGCACTATGGGGGTAGCAAGAGCCTTTGCCAATATCCGAAAGCCCAGGGGTGACAGGTACAAGCCGTCCCTAGCGAAGCATCGTGGCTTGTCGAGCATGTCATCCCAGGCTGACAGGCATTGGATCCCCTTTGAATGACACCAATACTTAACCCAATTGTTGAAATTGATCATCTTGTCTTCATATTGTGGCATCATTCTTGGTGAGGGTAAGATGCTACTCAAGGTCAGGGTCATACCGGCCTGGGCCACATGCTCAGAAAGCTCCTCTATGTCTCTTTTCATGTAGTCCAGGGAGGTACGTCTCAGGTCATTCACACCAGCATGGACAATGACTGAGTCATATTTGTACTTGCCTTGGAGTGACCTGAGTGCTTGTGTTATGTGGCGGATCCTAGCGCCCGACAGGCAGCTCACTGTGACCTTCTCCTTGTTCAGCCTGGTGAGCGGGACGTCAGTGTGCCTGACGATAGAGTCACCTATTACAAGTGTATCAGGTGGGTTGTTTAGCCTTAAGGGCTGTGACTGTTTGGCACACTGGCTTTGTGAGCTATGTGTTGCACGTGTTTTGTTTTGGGGTAGCGGTTGCTTGGGTGTCTGCTTTGGAGGTCTCTGATGCTTAGGCAGATTTTTATTTAGAGCCTCCGAGTATGTATGCATAGTTTGATTTTAGTTGAGATAAAATATTACAGGAAGTGAACCACTGTATTACTGAGATATGACATGCAGTCAAACACTCAGAAATGATCACATGCTGAAACATGCACAAATTTACACACACCAGTATATATACATACATATATATATATATATATATATATATATATATATATATATATAAATATATAGGTTCAGAGGTTTATACTAGGCTATCTGCCCTAAGGCATTTATAAGCCTAGCCCAAATTTTTGTGGCTTACGCCACCCCTTATATGAAAAAATACTGTGCCCATTAGTTTGTTGTGCCTCTGTCCAGCAGTGACACAGAGATGATTCCCGGGGTAAACCTACGATCTCCCATCCACAGGTCTAGATTTCTCTTGAACAGAGTCAGCGAGGTGCTCTGCCTCACATGGACCGGGATTTTATTCCACAGCATAGGGAGTCTCTGAGTGATAAATCTATCTCTCCAGCACGACCTATTTATATCCGTGCTAAGGTTTAAGTCGCTTGCTCTAGTGGTTTTGGTGGATTTGGATTTTTGAGGTGGAGCATGTCCATTAATTCGGGTTGGACATGGCCTTGTATGTCAGGCACATGTCACCTCTGAGCAGACGGTATGCGACTGAATAGAGCTGAAGTTTCTTCAATCTGGCAGCATATGACAGATTTTGGAGTCCCTTTATCCTTTTGGTGAGGAACTTTTGGGGTCTCTCCAATTGCTGCAGATGTCGGGTGAGATACATCCCGAATGGGGCATTGTACTCGATCATTGGTCTGATAAGTGAAGAGTACAGGGGAACAATGACCTCACTAGTTCTGGATGTGAATCCTTCATGATCAGGTGGGCAATGTAGAAGGTCTTTCTAACCACTTTAGCAATGTGAGTGTCAAAAGAAAGGCCACTGTCAACCTGGGTTCCCAGGTCCCTGATAACCTCTTCTGTGCTTAGTGGATTGCCACCTATATGGTAGCTTGGGGTTACCTTGTTTTTCCCGAAGGGTATGACTATACATTTTTCGGCGTTTAACTTCAGGCCATGGCTCTGGCACCAGCTATCTGTTTCCGTGAGTCCCTTCTGAAGGATATCCGTGTCCGATGCACTTTCCACTATGGCGCCCAGTTTGCAGTCGTCTGCAAACTTTGTCAGCCAAAGTCCTCCCATGCTGGCCTGTACATCTGAGAAGTAGATGCCAAACAATAGGGGGCCAAGGACCGAGCCCTGTGGGACACCACTTGTGACCGGCTTGGAGTCTGACACAGCGCCAGCAACTCTAACCCTGTGGGTTCTGTCCTTAAGCCAGTTTGCAACCCATCTTGTGACATATGGGTTTACATTTAAGCTGGTAGTTTTTCTACAATACCCAAGTGGGGTATTGTGTCGAAAGCCTTTGCAAGGTCAAGGTAGGCTGTATGGACTGCCTTTCCCTCATCAATGGCCTTGGTGACTGTTTCAAGAAGTCGACCAAGTTCAAAAGGCATGATCTTCCCTTGACAAAGCCAAACTGGGTCGGTTCCAATGTCTGCAAGTCCCCTATATCTTTGTTTATGAGCTCCATTATGATCCTCTCCATAGCTTTGCAGACTAGACTTGTTAAGCTTATGGGGCGGTAATTACCAGGGTCCGTGAGGCCGCCTTTGTGGAGTGGGACCACAGTTGCCGTCGCCACTCCTTGGGCACGTATCCTGTGGTAAGGCTGAGATTAAACAGCCGCCTTATGTGCGGGGTTAATTCCTCATTTAGCTCGTGTAGCACACAGCCGGGGACACCATCTGGTCCCAT
The DNA here is from genome assembly GCF_019279795.1 of Protopterus annectens. Taxonomy (NCBI): domain Eukaryota; kingdom Metazoa; phylum Chordata; order Ceratodontiformes; family Protopteridae; genus Protopterus; species Protopterus annectens. The sequence goes on from NC_056737.1 coordinate 643,060,001, forward strand.
TGATGCTGTGTTTTTAGCTTTAGAGAGAGCAGCTTTCACCTGCGCATTTGAGATGTCCGGGAGGCTACACTCGGCTGGGATAGTTATCTCTCCTTTAGGGGAGAGGGGTGAAGTTTGCACTGAACCTGTCTGCCAGTATGTTGGCAATGTCTGTGGGTTCAGTGATTTTTGTATCATTTTGGACTAATTCTGAGCATATCTGGGAGTTTCCACCCAAACTCACTTGGGTATGACTGTATGCCTATATGTAGATGTATATCTAAAATATATGTATATCTAAACACACCCACGACCACATATATACAGATAGTTTGCAACAATTATGCTCGGTATGACTGTATGCCTTAGCATACATACCTGTCATAGGATCAGAGGAACTTAGTAGGCTACAGGACACACTGCCCTTACAAGGGTAGCCACATTGAAGCCTGGGTTCCAAAAGGAGGATTAAATGCCCATGCCTAGGACATTCACTGATGAAACTCCCATTGTGAAATTATGGTTACCCCTTGCAATCCCTCTTCTTTCATTTTTAGCAGGCTTATGAAATGCTTTGTTTGACCATAGGTGGGAGTCTGTTACAACGGTGTGCTAACCTGTGGGATACATATCTTCTCCTCCATGATATTCTTTTCCTGGCAAATAACAGGTTATGGCCTTTCGATTGAGTAACCCGTGTAGAGTTTCATTTGCAGATATGAGCATTTTCAGAAAAGCAGGGTCATAGGTTGCCATTTAGGCACGAGCGAATTCGCCTTGGGATAGTCTTGTAAGAAACATAATCAAGTGACAGTAATTTTACATAATACAAATGGGTTGATGTGGAAATCCTAGATATTTCTTAGTCAGTAACCTTGGTGGTTTCTACAATTACTCAAGCAGCGTAGAAAGGTACATACCAAAATGGATATTGCACTGAATGACTGGCATGCTGAGCGAAGTGTACAGGCGGTTATATCTTTTTTTTAGTAGGAGTTCCCTTACAAATGTGGTGAGCAATGTAATATGGACTGTTTACGGAGAAATGGTGATGAGAAGAAGGGATTGCTGTAAACCCGTGTGCCCAGGTCTCTCAACACTTTGTGTGTACTTAGGGTGCGGCTGTTGATGCAGTAGTTAACAGGAACTTTGCTCTTACCAAAGGCATTGACGATACATTATTTGGCACCAGGCACTGTTTTCTGTCAGCCCCTCTTGTAGCATGTTTACATCATTTACAGATTTTAAGACTGCTTACATTTTTCAGTCATGATAAAACCTTGTCAGGCATAGTTATTTTTAATAGCATTCATTCACTAATACCTGTGGGACACTAAAGGTTACAGGTCTGCTGCTGCCTGTGCATTCCCCTATTATGAATATATGTATAACAGGCATGTTCTCCCACTGACCAATACATACTGCGGAGGGATAAGTATTTGAACAAGAACCTTATCAACCAGATATAGTTAATGATGCTTTGCTGCATGGCCTTTGAGATAAGCATAGTCAGGCTAATACATATTCAGTTACCATGGACAGAGGGCGCAACACCTTTGAATAAAGTAAATCAAGGTGGACGTATTCCGTTCAGCAGTGCCAAAACCAGTACGTAGACTATAATTGAAAAGAGTACCCATTGATGATGACAAATTTTTGTTGTAGGTCGTGTAGGACTGTGATGTGATCAGGTCCCATAGATGCTGTTTTTTGGCCCTTTGAGCAGTGGCATTTACGACCTGTATTTTAGACAATCTATTGGGGCAGAAGTAGGCTTATTTGACAGTACCAACTCATGGTGGGTGGGTCAGCAATGTTGTTCGTACCATCCAATAAGTGGCTGTAATCAACACACAACAAGCGCACATGTGGGGCATACATAATGGTAGAAATAACCCTGTTAATGTGAACTAGTCAAAATGGATGGTGTCTCTGAGCTATATTCCGACCGCCCATGATTACATGCTAACTACACATCACTCTACTGTTTGTCTATGTGAGGTGAAAGGTCAAAACTACACTTGCCCTGATGTACAGTTAACTGTTCAGGGCAAGATGCTTGAAGTGCTTTAAAAAAGGTAGAAGTGATTTGTAGACGTAAACACACAGACATACACACACACACACACACACACACACACACACACACACACACACACACACACACACACACACACACACACACATCCTGAAAGTGTTGTAAGCACAGTTAGTATAGCAATTTTCCAATGCCAACATCAATATCCTCATCCACAGCTCAGAATTAAAAATGAGGAATACCATGAGACTGAAACTCATATGTGGACAAATGATATAGATAAATGCACTACATCATCACCTTCCACAGCAGTTTCAAATGATTGAATAACAGCTCTGTGAGATATATGTAGAGGTTTTGCCATGACCTGAATGCATTGCACATGGTACCTTTGTGTATGTCCTTTTCTGCTGAGCGGTGTGATTGTGGAGCTGCTGTATCTGTATTAGCCAGGGGTCATGTGAGCAATGTGGGTTGACCTTTGTGTATCGATGCTTTAATTTAGACAGATTATTTTTTTATCTGTATATATCACACAGCATACGTTCAATTTGCAAAAGCTTTTTACACAATCCCACATTCAGGCCTTACCGATAACCTTATCAAACTGAATGTAGAGCCCTTTGTTGTAAGACTGGGTTGCATACTAGCTGACCATCTGGATGCAGACTATCAAGTTGGGTGACTGCACATGAACCAACAGACCTGTTATCATCCAGATGCCACAGGGGTCAATGATGTGCCCCCTACTCATGATGTAAATATTTTGAAGTCCAATTCAAAAGTAAAGTGTTGTGGCAGACCCTCTTTGTAGATGACTATAAATGAAGTGAAAAAATTAAATCCAACAACGCTCTCCGTATACTCCAGCATAGTCTGAAACAGACCAGCAACTGCTGTAGTCATCACTGTATCTAAGTGAAATAAAAGACATGCATGACCACTCAGTTCTGTGAAAACAATATTCCTTCACATTCTCAATTCAATGACAAAACCCTAATTAGCTTTGAAGTGGTGCACATAGCTGACAATTAGTAAATGCATTGCCTCGGGAGCTCAAGATGTTATAACCCCCATATAATGAGGACTTATCAGCCCCATAATAGACTGTAATGCCCTATCTTCATTATCTACCATACTAAGCCTCTATAGCAATTATATCGGCGTAACAGGTTTCTAACCAAGGACATCACAGGTCTGCAGCCTGTTCCTTACATGAAATGACTAAAACCACTTTCACTATACTGCCTATTGTATAAACTTCTCTGGGGAAATGGAAGCCTGGCCTACAGCGTAAACCACGAGCCAAACCAAATGAACTTAATGCATATCCGTAAATGACATTGGCTAGCTGTTGGAGGGAATTAACTATGTCCTGCAAGTTAAACATGACATGTAGGAAGGGGCCATATTTATCTCCTAGCACATCCCACATCTTCAGAACAGGCTATTCATTCATGTGAAGCAAGGAAAATTACTAATACTGCTCAGTAGGAATCTGTGTGGCCACAACCTTCATGGACATGGGTAGTCATCACTAACTGCAGATTAGGTTTTTGACCATTACCGATACAGTATTAATTTTGGATTACACGATTAGCTGTGAATAAGAGGTCAAGGTGAATAGGCTTACAATGTCCTTTGATAGAATGATCTTATATGTATTTTTATATATATATATATATATATATATATATATATATATATATATCATTGGTAGGTTCATAGGTAGGTACTAGGCTATTGGCCCTAGGGCCTATAAAAGCCTAGCCTAAACGGTACCCTGCCTTTTGCCAGCCAAGTTAATTATTTTCCAGTGGCCCTGTCGAGCAGAGCCACAGAAGTGATCCCTGGTGGTGAATTTCCTATTACCCATCCTATCATCAAGATTTTTATTGAAGAGTGCTAATGATGAGCTCTGTTTGAAATAGATAGGTAGTCTGTTCCAGAGTATGGAAAGTCTATGGTACAGGAATCTATGCCTCCCGCATGTTCTGTTTATTGTGGTGACAAGGTTTAGGTCCCTACAGTGTGTAGCTCTGAGGGATTGGAATTTCTTTCAGTGGAGCATGTCCAACAGCTCTGGGTTTGACATA
>NC_056737.1:643069113-643094113 GCF_019279795.1 Protopterus annectens
TCTTCAGCATGTCCTGTTTATTGTGGTGACACGGTTTAGGTCCCTAGAGCGTGTAGCTTGGAGGGATTGGGATTTCTTTAGGTGCATCATGTCCAACAGCTCTGGGTTTGACAGAGCTTTATATGTCAGGCAGAGATCACCTCAGAGTAGGCGATATGGTATGGAGTAAAGATGGAGATTTTGGAGATGGTCAGTGTAGGGCATTTGTTTGAGGCCAGTAATCTTCTTTATGAGGTACTTCTGTGGTCTTTCCAGCTGCTGCAGATGTCTTGTGAGGTACACTCCAAAAGGGGCGTTTACTCTATAATGGGTCTAATGAGTGTTGAGTAGAGTTGAACAATGACCTCTTTTTTTCCTGGATGAAAACCCTTATATGATGATGTGTGCCACGTCGAAGGACTTCCTGACTACTGTGGCGATGTGACTATCAAAGTAGAGACTACTGTCCACCTGTGTCCCAAGGTCTCTTATCACACCTTTGGTGCTAGGTAGATTGCTGCTTATGTGGTAGTTAATGGCTACAGAGTTTTTACCAAAAGGGATGACAATGCACATTTTGGCATTGAGCTGGAGGCCATGGCTCTGACACCAGGCATCTGTCTCAGTGAGGCCCTTCTGTAGGATGTGCACATAATTTGTGGACTTGATTATGGCTCCTAGTTTGCAGTCATCTGCGAACTTCGTTAGCCAGAGGCCTTATGTGTTAGCCTGTACTTCAGAGAAGTAGATACCAAACAGGAGAGGTCCCAGGACTGAACCGTGTGTACTCCACTTGTGACTGGTTTGAAATCAGATTTGGAGTCTACACCTTTTACAGTGTGTGTTCTGTCAGTGAGCCAGTTGGCAACCCATCTTGTGAAGTATGGATTTATACCTAGTTTAGTGTGTTTAGCTATATTTACAGAATGGGGGGATAGTGGTGAAAGCCTTGGCAAGGTCAAGATAGGCTGTGTGAACCACCTTACCCTCGTCTATGGCTTTAGTGACTGCCTCATAGAAGTCAGTCAGTTTTAGGAGGCATGATCTTACTTTCACAAATCTGAACTGGATGTGATCTAGAGTTAGGAGGTTACCAATGTTTTTGTTTATGTATTTATATATAAATATATATATGTGTGTGTGTGTGTGTATATATATATATATATATATATATATATATATATATATATATATATATATATATATGTGTGTGTGTGTGTGTGTGTGTGTGTGTGTGTGTATGTATATATAATAATATATGTATATATATATATATATATATATATATATATATATATATATACATATATAAATTTATAAAATATATGTGTATGTGTGTTTCTTTATATATATGTATAATGTACACACACACACACAAACACACACACACACACACACACACACACACACACACACACACACACACACACACACATATATATATATATATATATATATATATATATATATATATACTATTGAATATACTCACTCGGTCAACTGTTGTCTTCTCGAATGCATTAGGTGGAAGCGATTGTCGAAGACATTATAATCATTCGAGGAATGGTTTTACCATGGGTCGAGGTAGGAAGTTGGTTGTAGTAGGGAAAAATGTACACCTACCTCGGCCCATGGTAAAACCGTTCCTCGATTGATTATAATGTCTTCGACAATTCCGTTTCCGACCTAATGCATTCGACAATACAACAGTCGACCGAGTGAGGTTCGACAATTCAATAGTAAACCATATAAATATATACATATATATATATATTTATATATTATATAGATGAGTGTGTGGATTTCCTGATCATGGAGAATACTCTTCATTCCATCATTGTGTCCTTTTTAGGCAATGTCTCTAAGACTAATCTTATAGCAGAAAATATCTGTGAGAAAGAAAACTAATATTGGTGCTGCCTAATTCTAGGAGCCTTAACTGGAAAATACACTCATGGGAGGCTCTCCTTGCACCGAAAGTTGCAGACATTCGTGCACTTATGGAAACTTGGTTTAGGCCTGTGGAGAGCACCCTTGTCTTACCATACTATGCCTGATTGCAGACATTCTGAAAGAAAAAGTAGGTAAGAATGAGTACAGGCAGTGGAGTCTCTTTCTACATTAAGGACAGACACACCTCCAGAATGGTTTGCCTGCATGACGGGCTGGAAATATTACAGGTGCAACTGACAGTTGGCCAGACACACATTCAAGTTACAGGCCTCTATAGACCCTACTGCATGACTCACGACACCCACTCCTCATAAATGACCTAGTTGACTCCATCATGATATCACCAAACACCGTAAGCCTTGATGACTTCAACAACCCCACCAGAGACTGGGTGAAGAAGTCCTTCACTAATGCAATTACATACCGATTCCTTGAACAGCAGTTCTAACAAAGTAGACCAGCTGGTGTCATCAACCACAAGATTAGATAAGATTGTGGACAGGGTTATCACCAACATGGGCAATCGAGGTGCCACTCACATAGAATGTTCCTGTCCATTGATATCAGATGATCGGTCTGTCTCATGGAAATTTTCTATAGTACAAACCACAGCTATAACAGGCCTAAAAAAATTATCAAAAGCTGATTATAACCTACTAAGGGACGGTATGAATGGCTTAACAGAGTAGGGCAATGTAGTTTACATCAACCTGTACAACTGCATGGAGTCATTCATTAAAAAAAGATGAAAAACCTGTTTCTCAAGTAAAAAGTAACCTGTCTGGTGGACATCTTCTATGAAATGGCTTTACAACAAAAGGAAGCAACTGTTGTCCATGTGTAAAAAGGAGCAACTGCCAAATTAGGAAAAACTGCCTTCTTAGGCTCAACAAGCAAATGAGATGACTAGTGATGAACTGCAGTACCAATTATGAATATAAAATAACAACCTAAAATAAGGGAAACCACTAAGCCTTCTTCAGTTTCATCATTGAGACTCCATGGAAAACACAAGGTTAGTTCAGAAGTAGTACTTAACAGCAAAACTCATACTGATCATGTTAATGTAGACAACCGGATAGCAGATTGGTTGAGTACACCCCCATCGACACCCAAAGGACCATTAGACATCCATGATTCAATTTCCATGCCTCACATATGAATTGATGTAGTGTGAACTGTCCTATCCACGTAAAAAAACACAACTTCCATGGGACCTGATGGTATCCCATGACATATTTTTAACCATCTCCAGCCAGAACTAGACTCACCACTAAGCACCCATTTCAACCACAGACAAAGTACAGGTTTCATTCCAGCAGCGTGAAGAGTTGCCACAGTCATCCCATTGCAGAAAGGTGGTGTCGCTACTGACCCTATACAATATTGCAACATAACCTGGAGAAGTATGATGTGTAAAGTCATTGACCATATTAATCAGGATGTGATAAACAAGGACATAAGCAATCTCCTAACACTTGACCACACACAATTTGGATTTGTTAAGGGCAGATCTTGCCGGTTGAACCTGGTTTCTTCTTTGAGACATTTCACCAAGGACCTGGATGAGGCAAAGTGAGTACATACAGCATGCAATTGACTTGGCCAAGGCCTTTGACACAATGCCATAGTCTGGCACCAGTGAAAAGCTAACAAAATTAGGATTAAAGAATGATCTGATCAGGTGGATGGAAAAGTGTCTCAACCATAGGACAAAAATGGTGGGAAAAGGTACCGACGCCGATGACAGAAGAACTGTCACTATTGTTGTTCACCAGTAATCTTTACTGGTATGTGTACTGCTTGCTACCTCCTTGTCATAATTCAAGGTTATGACTAAATGCCGTCAGATGTTCAATTTTGTGAACAAATGTAAAATGGACACTGTGACGGACTCACCCAATTTTGTTAATAAACTGAAAGAGGATCTCACAGCAAGAAATGACTGGTGCCAAAGTAATGGCCTTTAGCTAAATGATAGAAACTCTGTTAGCATACCATTCTTAAAAACATCATCCCTACTGAGTACTGCTACATCAGTGGAAAACCCTAAGACCTCAACCTGTGGTGAGAGACCTGGGTATTCAGGTTCACAACAAGTTCATATTTGACTGTCAGGTAGCAGCTGTACTAATGAAAAGCTTTGTATTTGGTTCATCTCATAATTATAGGTATTGTATCCAAAAAAAGGAGGTTATTACATGTCTGTACTTCTCTTTTATTAGGCCATTAATTATTGATAAGGAACCATTTTTTGCCTCTACAATTTGCCTGCACCAAATGGCAAGGTCACATAAGTACCTCAGAAAGAGAATGGATGGGCTGCAACACCTGTCCTATGCAGGATGGCCTTAAATCACAATAATTTCACTCAGCAACATACAGATTGCTCATAGGTGATGTGTGTCTTGCTTACAAGGCAATCTGAGTGCCTACCCTAGCAGAGATGCTCCATATCTGTAAGTATAACTGATTGCGCATTACCATATCAAAAGTCCAAATTGTAATATGTGATATATCTCACTGAGGCTGCACCATGTCTGGAATGCAGTTCCCAGACACATCAAACATAGTACCTCGATGACACGCTTCAAGTCCAACCTTCATGAGTGGATGGAAAACCAGCTTTTTGTCCTTGGGGTTGTAGCCATGTCCTTCATTGCCAGGGGGAACTGGTGTTGACTGGGGTTTCTTTTTCAGGATAAAGTATTGGATAGGGTCGTAAGCGCTCCGTAGCCACTAGCCTAGTAATCTCCTATAATCTTACATCTGTATATATATGTGTATGTATATATATATATATATATATATATATATATATATATATATATATATATATATATATATATATATATATATATATATATATATATATATGTGTGTGTGTGTGTGTGTCTACTTCAGAACAACGAAAACTCACAACATCAAAGACGAAAACACAGAGACCTAAACAACGAAACCCCACAACACCGAAAACCATGTAAGTATAGCACACACATCAAAAACATACACAAATACATACACAACTGCCACAAACAACCAAACACACCACCCTACACTACAAATAGGCAGGGGGCAAGCCCCCCTGCACCCCACACCCACCCCACTTTAATATTCTAACTCCGAGATAGAACAAACAGACACACAAGACAAACTCACACCCACACACTACAGTCTCTCACACACAGACACACACACACCACAGTCACAACACACACTTACACACAGCACTACCCCTCACAAATACACTTACACATGCATACTCACCCACAGCAGAACACCAAAAGCGCTAAATCAGAATCACATAAAAGTGGGATTTTGAATTTTGTGCTTTTCGGTTCTGAACTTTCATTATTTTGGTCTCCTTCTAAACACTTTCGATGTTCCGGTCTTTCAGTGTTTTGAAGTATACCTATATATATATATCACACACACACACACACACACACACACACACACACACACACACACACACACACACACACACACACACACACCCCAACTGGTACGGTTGTTTTTTTTTTGGAGTATATATATATATATATATATATATATATATATATATATATATATATATATATATAGTTATATATATAGTTATACACACACACACACACACACATATGTGTTTTCAAGAGCAGTTACAGGCATACATATATGGAGGTTGGGAAAATTAACAAAGGGTATAAGTATGCATTGTTGGTAGTGAGTATTACACTATGTTTCTGGCACCATTTACTTGACTCTGAAACGCTACTGAAGGATATTTACACCTTTGGAGGAATCAGTGATTGCACCAAACTTGGGCGGCCACGGTGGTGCATCAGTTAGTGTTGTAGTCTCACAGCAAGAGGTTATCCAGTGCAAATCTCGGCCGGGGTGCCTTCTGTAGAACAATAAACACAAAAATGTCTTCAATCAGCACACCGAAAAAAAGATGATATCCACTGGAATTTTTGCAAAGACTAGTTGAAGAGGTGATGAAGAATTGTATGGGGGGGTATATAAACCCATATTAAGAGGCTCCAATGAAAGGGTTATAGGGGAGCAGATTGATGCGGATAGTAGTATAATGGGGAATGTGAGTGGGAAACATACCCATAATGAATATGCTTTGAGTTTTATCACCACTTTTAATTTGAATGCCAGTTTAGTATCACAAGTAATTGTTAAAAATTGGGATATTTTAAGTTTTGACACAATCATTGGGCAAAAAGTTTGAAAAGTACCCCCAAAAACTGTATTTAGGAGAGATAGTTCCTTGAAAAATGTATTTGAATTGAATTTGGGGTCCAGGGGTGGCTGTTCAAACAGACCAGCAGGAAATTATAAATGTGGAAGGTGTAACTGGTGTAGTTACATTTTGGAGACCAAGGAAAGGATAAAAATGAATGGCTTTAATTTTTATATTAATGAGCATTATAATTGTTGTGGTTCAAACATAGTGTACTTGGCTAAGTGTCAAAATTGATTTGCATTTTATATAGGCAAAACTAGTAGGCATTTTAAGAATCGAATTAGTGAACATGTTTATGATATTAGGAAAGCCAAGGTCAACAATGTTCTTTATAGACCTATCAAGGACTTTAGAGATCATATTTTTAAATTTTTAATTGTGGAACAGTTATGTAAGGACCCTGAGGGGAGAGTGATTGATTTGCACTTAGATTGTAGTGAATTAAAGTGGCAGTTAAAATTGGATGCAACTAGGTTTCCACTACCAATATAGCTTGCATTTTTAAGCGAAAGAAAATCAGGAATTGATTGGTGTACATTATTTAGTATTATATGTATATTATTGTATGTAATATTTTAATAATTTTATGGTTTTATATATTTCTTAGCATTTAGTGTTTTGCATGATGTATTTAAACTATTTATTCATATATGTACTATGTAACACATTTGTATTTTTTACAACACATTTTTCAATGCTTATTGTGTGCTTTCCCTTTAATGGGGAGTGACTTTTAATTAATGTAGTAATATGTGATTACTAATGGGTATATAAGGGCTGGTTATTTTAATAGATGGTTGTTCTGAGGAAGTCCCTACAGGGGAAGAAAGCACTAAACTTTAAATTTCAATCATTAAAGTCTTCTTGGATTGTTGGCTGGCTTATGTGTGGTGGTTGAATACATTTTGGGGTGCCTTGTGTGCAGAGTCTGCATTTGCTCCCGGTGGTCACGTGGGATTCCTCCGGGTACTCCGGTTTCCTCCCACATCACCAAGACATGCTGTAGGTTGATTGGGCAATATAAATTGGCCCTAGGTATGAGTGCATGCATGTGTATGCCTTTTGTGTAAGGTTGGGAGCTGGGCTGGCACCTTGGAACTGCACAACTCCACTGTCAGTCATGAGCGGACAGGTGATCCGGTGAGGCAGCCTAACCGGGAAAGCAGAAGGAAGAAGAAGTCATTGCGCACAACTTGAAAGACATCTGCAGATTTGGTCACACAACAACTCTCTATATTTGCTATGACTTCAGATAATGATATTCCAAATGGGAGGGGTCTAAATGCTGAGCCCTGTGGAACACCACTAGTAACGGGCCTAGGTGTGTTGGTGGATTCCACCACCCTAACTTGATGTGTCCTACCCATGAGGCATTTGTCTATCCATCGGGTTATATAGGGATTTGTGTCTAAATTTTTGAGTTTGTCTACAATACCTAAGTGAGGTAGTGTGTTGAATGCCTTTAACAGGTTGAGGTTGGCAGTATGCCTTTTTTTGCCCATCAGACATTTTCTCAAGTGTCCTTCACAAAGTAATCCACTAGGTATAGAAGGTGTGACCGACCCTTGATGAAATGTAATGGGGTGGATTCAGTGTATGATGATTTCTTATGTTTTTATTAGATCCACGATAACTTTTTCCACGGCCTACTAGTCCAACTTATGGGTCTATAGATGTTCATAGTGTTACACTGCTGCAGTCATCACACTTGGGTTATCTGCCGTCAGGCGGTCCAGCAGTCGGCCCGAGTTACAAAGTCTTAGTCTGGCCCTGATTGCGGTCACTTCTTCTCTGATGACGGTGCAACAGGGGTATAAAAGAGGCAGCCGACACTATTTTCTTCAGTCTTTCTTGCCGCATGGTGCCCGAAGCAGAAGCATTTCGCAAGTGCCGGTGAGCCTACTCCTGAGATTTTCAATTCGAATTTCAGACCGAAGTCTTCAATAAAGCTAAGTACCCCATTGGGAAAACTTTTCTTGCCTCAGACTGATGTCAGAAAAAGTTAATAATTGCATTTCTTGTGGGAAGCAAATACCTCATAAGGATTTTCATTCTTATTGTATTCCATGCCTAGGACCAGACCACAACATCACAGGTTGTTTTGTGCTAGGTTTAACAAACGCACTATTAAACATAGGTTTGATTTCGCCCGACATTACTTTGGCAAAAAATGCGATGACCGGGATGCATAAAAAATGCAAAGATAAGGACAGGCAGCCGAGACCCAAACCAGACACCGAGACCTCTGCTAGGCCAGTCGCCAGTTCTCCGGTTTTCAGTGAGGTGCCTATGCAGACCCCGACGACCGCTGATTTAGAACCACAGGCTGCCTCCGACTCCCAAACAGAGATTGCTGGGCCACCGGAGCCTTTACCTTTAGGCCCTACCGACTCCATTGCTGAAGGGGAATCCGGTGTAGTTGAAAGGCCTTCAGTTGCTGAAGGTGTCTTCAGACCAACTACACTTACTATGAAATCCTATGCAAAGCTGAAAACTCCTTTACAAGTAAGAAAGCCAGTACAGCATTCTCCAGTACAAGGCCCCATGCCTAAGAAACAGATGCTCAAAATGGCTGAAGACTTAATTATCCTGATCAGGGGTTCATATCCCCCTCCTGATAAAAGGTCTAGACAGGAGGAGGACTACGCTTCATCTGAACAGGTTTCCATTTCCACAGATTCTTCTGAGGAACAGGAATACTCCTTTCCCCCGTATGAAGACTGCGATGCTGAAGAGTCTATCCCTTCAGCATCTCCACCAGAGGACTACTCTTTTGTGGAAAACTTGCATACCATGAGGGAACATTTCCACTGGGAAGGCCAGGATTACTCTGATTCTAAGAAAAGGCTGCAAGAGTTCCTTTTACTGCCTCAGCACAGACCCCTTGCTATTACATCAGTGCTAGACATTGTGGATGATGTTTATTCAATATCTAGTCTTATTCCAGATTCTTTACCTCCAGCCCCAGCCAAACCAGACAGATACTACAGAGTCCCTGACTCTCACAAATTCCTATACAAAAGCCCTGTTGCTGACCCAGAAACCATTTCTCAGGGTCCCAAAGGGGTTAAGGCCTCTATTGCTAAAAATCCTGTACCCTCCGAAAGGGATTGTAGAGCACTAGACAGATGGGGAAAGAAAGTATACACCTCAGCTACTCTAGCCATGAGGGCCTTAAATTGCCAGTTTCACATGCTGAAATATCAACAATATTTGATGTCTCAATTAAAACAAAAAATGCTCACACATTCAGAGCAGCCTGACTACAAGGAAATGCAGGATTTATTGCATGCAGCAGAACAAGTGGGAAAACATACTTTGCTATGTGGATTTGATTCATTGGAAGCTTCTTGCAGAGCAGCAGTGACAGGGTCTGTCATTCGTAGACATGCTTGGTTAAAAGAACAAAGTTTACCTGATCATGTTAAAGCAAAGTTATGGGATGCACCTTTACAGCAGGATGTTTTATTTGGTGTGAAAGCAGAAGAGGTTTTAAAGAAAATGGAGGATAAGGCAAAATCTATGCAGACGGTCAAGGATTTTTTACAGGTACAACCCCCTAGTTTTAGCAGAAATTAGCCAACCAAAAATTGGTCTTTCCAACTTCTGACAGACCTCAGAGGGGCAAATACAGATGCCCAAGGGGCAGAGGTCAGCCACAAGGCTATTACAAGCCTCTGCAATGGGGTGCCACAACCCAGAAAGGAGGAGAAGACAGGCCTCAAACTTTCAGAAAACAATCACAATGACTTACCCCTCAGACTGCCAAGCAAATCACTCTTGGCAGCTCCCTTGGGAGGAAAAAAAAAACACTTTTTGCAGGCAATTGGCACATCATCACACAAGACAAATGGGTTCTAAATATTGTATCTCAAGGATACAGGTTCCACTTTCACACTTTACCAAGGATAAAAGGAATGCCAAATCTGCCATCAAATCAATGGGCAGAGGCTCAAAGACAAATTACAGCTCTCATGGACATGAGAGCCATTCAAGAGGTTCCTATACAGGAGCAAGGACAAGGATTTTACTCACGACTCTTTCTGGTCCCCCGAAAGGTCAAAGCTTGGAGACCCATTCTGGACCTTTCAATTCTCAACACTTACCTGGAAGTTACCAAATTCAAAAAGTTGACACTACAGCAACTTGTTCCCATGCTGGGCAAGAAGGCTTGGCTAGTAACGTTGGACCTCAAGGAGGCATACCTGCATGTTCTTATCAGACAAAATTGCAGAAGATACCTCAGATTTATAGCAGGTTCAACTCATTGCCAATTCTCTGCAATGCACTTTGGCTTATCTACTACACCCACGGTCTTCACAAAATGCCTGGCAGCAGTAATTGCGTACTGCAGACAAAGAGTAATTCAAATATATCCATACCTGGACGACTGCCTTATTCAAGCAGAAAGCAAAGACATTCTTTTAAAACATCTGGCGTTCGTAAAAAACCTACTAAGTTGCCTAGGGTACACAGTAAATGAAAATAAGTCAAAACTAGTGCCCTCACAAGAGATAATATTCCTGGGTGCCAACTTAAATACAACGGCCCAGATGGCTTATCTCACGACAGACAAGCAAGGACAACTGACTCAATATTTCAAAATGATGGCAACAAAAACACAACTCCCTGCAAGAAAAATTCTGCAGGCCTTGGGGTTCATGGCATCTTGCACACTACTAATTTCACAGGCCAAACTGCATATGAGGAAATTAGAATGATACCTGAAAAGTGTATGGACTCAGCACAGCCACAACTTGGAAGCAATAATACCACTCATTCCCTGCCTTCAACAGGAGTTTCTATGGTGGGCTCAGACATGTCACCTCAACAAGGGTCAGCCTTTCACCTTACCCACAGCCAGGCAGACAATAACAACAGATGCATCGGATTAGGCCTGGGGAGCACACATGGCAGGACACTGTATTCAGGGCAAATGGACTGAAGATCAAATGCATCTCCACATCAATCAAAAAGAGACGCTAGCTGTACAAAATATCCTAACAGCTTTCAAGGACCTCCTACTACCAGGACAACTTTTAATAAAGACGGACAACACCACAGTGATGTGGTACATAAACAAGCAAGGGGGAACACATTCCTACCCCCTATGCAGGCAAGCAATGACCTTGTGGAATACAGCACTGACCTACCAAGTTCAACTACAAGCACAATTCCTGCCAGGAAAGAAAAATACATTGGCAGACGATCTAAGCGGAAATATCATGGATCCTCATGAGTGGAAACTAAATCCACAAGTATTCACAATGATAACTCAAAAATGGGGGAGGCCAGACATAGATCTTTTTACCTCCCACCAAAACTACCAACTATGGAAATTTTGCACAAGGACATACCACACACTAGCTTGGAAAGTGGACACCCTATCATTCAGTTGGAAAACATTAAAAGTGTATGCCTTCCCTCCACTGCCTCTTCTGGCAAAGGTGCTCCTGAAAGCCAGACTAGAGAAGCCACAAATGATACTCATTGCTCCAGACTGGCCATGCCAACACTGGTATCCAATATTAAGGAACATGGCTCAAGGCCCACCATGGATCTTACCTCAAATTCCTCACCTGCTGACTCAGCAAAACAATCAGATTCTACACAGCCAGCTCAAGGCTTTAAATCTGGCTGCATGGCGGATTACTTAAACAACCAGTCAACACTCCTTTCTAAAGCTGTTATGGATGTCATTTTGGAGGCCAAGAGACCCAGCACCAGGAGAACAGACTCAGACAAATGGAAAAGCTTCTGCTCCTGGAACCAGGCTAAAGGCCTAAATCCTCTAGTCCCAAATATTGCTCAGATATTACAATATTTAACTGAGATGCTGGACAAAGGCCTTTCCTTTTCATCTATTAAGATCCACGCTTCAGCTATTTCAGCTCATTACAACACGGATCCTCCTATATTTTCACATCCATTACTAAGACAGTACCTCAGAGGGGCTAAGAACATAAGACTGCTCCAGAGAGCACCAACACCAACTTTGGACCTCAAATTTGTGTTGAAAAAACTTACTCTACCACACTTTGAACCAGCTTTTTCAGCCGAATTACAATTTTTATCCTAGAAAACTGCCCTGCTGTTAGCAATAACTTCAGCACGGAGAGTCTCAGAGCTACAGGCCCTAATGGAATTGGAACCTTTCATCATTTTTCATCAAGACAGAGTCTCTTTACGAACTAACCCTACCTTTATGCCAAAGGTGGTATCCAGTGTGGCTCTAAACCAAACCATTCATTTACCCACCTTTTATCCAAACCCCCAGAATAAAGGGGAAAGGCTTCTACACTCTTTGGACATTCACAGGCAATTACGTTTCTACTTGGATAAAACAAAGGCTTTCAGAAAATCTGACCAACTGTTTGTATCCTATGCTGCAGGATCACAAGGAAAGGCTATTTCAAAACAGACCATTTCAAAATTGATAGGACATTGTATTCACTTCTGCTACACACACCATGGGAAACCTGTACCTGGTAACATTAGACCCCATTCCACCAGGGCTACAGCCACATCAGCATCCTTCCTCAGAGGGGTACCAACCAAGGATATTTTGGAGGCTGCAACTTGGAGTTCAGTGCATACCTTCACCAAGCACTACCACTTACCTCTATACTCAAAAACCAGAGCTGGCTTTGCCACTGCAGTTCTGCAGGGCCTCCTAGCTACTCCAAACCCTGTTTAGTACCAGCCGCCCAGCCTTAGCTTTGGGATTCAACCCAAGTGTGATGACTGCAGCAGTGTAACAAGATGAACATAGTACAGTTTTGTACCTACCATAAATGTAGATGTTCAAGTGTATACACTGCTGCAGTCCAGGTTAGCCTCCCACCATCCCCTCTTCTTAGCTGGGTATTATCTACACCTTCCTTTTCTATACAATCTATATGATGTATTTCTATATGGTGTATTTGCTTATAGCTGTAGCTATTGTTTTCTACTTATGCATGTTTATTTAGGATTATGTATTGCCCTCCTATTTGGGGGCACCTGACATCTGGGGCAAGAAAAACTGAAGAAAATGGTGTTGGCTGCCTCTTTTATATCCCTGTCGCACTGACGTCGGGGAAGAAGCAACCGCAACTGACGCCGGACCCAGACTTTGGAACTCTGGCCGACTGCGGGACCGCCTGACGGTAGATAACCCAAGTGTGATGACTGCAGCAGTGTATACCCTTGAACATCTACATTTATGGTAGGTACAAAACTGTACTTTCCCTGGATCTGTTGATGGTCCACTTTATGTAGCGGGATGACATTTGCAGTCCTGCATTCTAGGTATGAAGCCTGTACGGAGGTTGTTGTTGAACAGACATTCTAGTGGGTCTGAGGTGTCATTTTTCAAACTAGATAGGAAGCATCTGTCAATGTTATCAGAGCTCATTTCTGCAGTGTGTTTATCTCTTTAAAGCACAGTGAGGACCCATACTTTAGTGGGTGATAAGTGGTAGAGGTTATTTCCTAGGGAATAAGTAGTCATTTATTATGTATTATTTTTTTAATTTATTTAACATCTGTTTACTGGGAAAATGTCCAGCTGGGAGGAGTTGAACATTTATAGTGGAGGCCCAGGGAGTAAATCTGTATACAGTAGTATATGAGATATGAAAAAAAATACATTATTAAATACAGATACAGACATAAAATAGACAGTAAGTATAGACAGCATACAGTACAACACAATAATAGTAATGATGCACAGTGAGCCACAGAGAATTGTAGAATACAACATTATCATAACAGACAAAAATTGTAGTTAGATGGATATTTTTGGCTGGGTTAAATTATACATTTAGCAGAACCAGCATTGAGGCCTGACTTTTTTTGCTAGTATAGAACATACAGCAGCAGAAACAATACTGGTTTATACATTTTATAATAATAGTTCACTGTAGTGTTTGATGGTGTGTTTGATGGTGAACATGTATGATGGTGGCATACATAGATAGTCAGGAATACACAGTCAACTGACAGCTTCATTGACTAGTAGTGTTAAAAGACATTAGGAGAAGAGGAAGTGTGTATAGGAGTGTTTGTAGTTATTACCTAGGGCTAGTACATGAAGACCCTGAGTTATGCAAGTGTAAGTTAATTACGTGTGTTATCTGGTGATAGGATGTCAAGAGACAGTGCATGTCCATTTTTTTTTATCATCAGTGTCTATGACAAATCTTTGAATGCTCAAAATTTCAAACTTTATATGTTTGAGAGCAAATGTTTGAAATTTTAAGTGTTCGAAGATTGACTTTGAATGGGACCGTACGGTGCAGAAAGGGAGAATTTCCATGTTCTGCACTGAAGTGCGGTCTCGTAGTTGGTATATATAAGTAGGGGGGGTGTGGTGGTGCAGGGTGGCTTGCCCCTGACTCACACTGTAAAACTTTTTTTTTTCTTTTTTTCTTTTTATTTGATGTTGGAACATCCTAATGTCGAACCTTTGGTCTCCACCATGTAATGTTCGACATTTTGGATGTTCCAACATTTAACATAGACCCCAACATCAATATCATAGAGAGCGTCTTTAGCATACAGAGTAGTCATGCTCAAATTACATGTACTCTGTCTTTTACTTGTACCCTATTGCTGTTGTGTAACACTTTTGAGTAAAGTTAGTGTTGTCTACTCTTATCTTGTCAGGGCTTTTCTCTCTGCGCTATAAAGTTGAGTGGTATGCCTTCAGTTATAACTGAAATGTCATGAAATAACAATAAATTAATGGCTTTTATTGCATGTATATTCCTGTATGCTAGACAGACTTTTTTGTGTCTAATTAGAACTAGTCAGTATGACTTTATTCATATATAAAGAAACAGACACACACATTCCATGTGAAATTTTAGTTTCATTTAATTTTACACACTAAATTAAGTAAGCAGACAGACAGGTGCCATGTGAAGTAATAGTTTTATTTATTGCACTACTTCATAACTATCATGTCTAGACATAGATTGATGCAAAATGACAATTTGCTGATCAATTATGACAATGAAGGACAGCTATAATACACACTGTTAAATTATAGGAACACCATTGCACATAAAACTAACAAAATGAGTAAACATGGAGAGAGCCTTCTATACTTAATATAGCCAGTCTGTTAAACATCTTATTTAGATTTAGACATTTCACATATGTACATACATAGAAATATTTTGTTCTTGATAATGCCATTATTGCGTGTAAAGATGTAGTTAAGAGTTTGACCTTATTTCCAGTTCTTACATTTGTTCAAATATCATCTTGCTTGAATTCCTCTTCTGCATGTAGACCAACTGTTTGACATTCCTTCGGAAAGTGGTATAATTCTTTATTCTATGTACATTTTTGTGTTTTTGTCTTGCACTATAGAGCTCATGTTGTGACTCAAAAGGGTCTCTCAGCCTCCCACTTACATGGTTATCAGTCTGAAATTAATAAGCACACCAACAAATAAAAAGCTGAATAAAGAAATTAGGGGAAAAAATTTAAATGATTTCAAACATTTAAGTTTAATTCCAAGGTACAGTGAACATCTATTGCTTGTTTTCATCACATACTGAAGTGAACAAATGTTTCTTGACATGTACCATGTTATGTGTGTATATAGTTGGTAGTCTTACAGTACGTAAATCGCAGTAGGGGCTATTGAGAAAGGATAAATAGCACACTGTGAAAAGCGAAACTATGCAGTCAGTACTGATGTGCAGGGCATCTGCAACTGAGAGATATCTGTAGCACAATCATGGTAGATTGAAAAAATGTGTCTGCAGTAATTTATATTAATGACCTTATAATGACATTCAAAATAGATGGTTTATAAGAATACATACATCAATCAACTGATGCTGTTGTCTGGATATATATTCGATATGCAGCTGGTACATTTGTAAGATGCCTGGTAATTATATATTCGTTTGATAAGTTCATCGGTATTTAGTAGACATGCAGTTCAAAAGACCGATAATAAGCTTAGCCAGCTAAGACCAAGCACTGCTGAGTGAGTTGAGCTCTATGGACCTGAAGGACCGTGCTATATACCACAAAGAGGATTAATGATTTCCAGGCTATTCATTCAGAATACTGAATAGAGACCATGTCTAGTATTGCTTGACATGCACAGGAAGGTTTTATTCAGTGAGTGTGCCAACACTCAAGTAAGATTAAGATCTGTAAAAAATTGGGTGACTGAAGGAAAGAATACTCTTGTTACTTGATAGGTTCACTGGTGGTTAGTAGGATACTGACCCATAGGTCTTTATAAGCCTATCCGTGGGTACCCAATATAATACTAGAGAAACACAATATTAAGGATCTAGCCTAATGTCAAAATCTTAGTTAATAATAGATGCTTATATCTAGGAGCATAATAAGTGAAATCCTGGAAAGGAATTTATGGTTTCCCATCCAGGCTACATGTAAACAGGCTCATAGAGAGGCTCTGTTTGATGTGAATTGCTTGCCTATTCAGGAGGAGTGGCAATCTCTGAGAGACATATCTGTCTCTCCAGCAGGTCCTATTTATGTCACAGCCCAGGATAAGGTGCACGGAGCAAGTGACCCTTATCCCATTATTCTTGTTGATGTGCATAGCTTCAAGTTAGGTTTGGAATCTAAGATTGGTGTGTATGGCGGGCACAAGTCTACAGTAAGTAGTCTGTATGCTACTGAGTACAGTGACGGTGACTTGAGTCTGTCAGTGCATGACATGTGGTGGAGACCCTGTAATTTTCTTGCTTAGAAATCTCTGGGGTCTCTCAAGTTGCTGCTGGTGGGAGGGTAGGTAAATACAAAGGGAGCATTGTACTCAGTTATTAGTCTGATGAGGGTTGAGTACAGGGGAATTATGACCTGTTTTGCTGTTGAGGCAATGCCTTTGGTAATGATATAACCAATGTAGAATGCCTTAGTTACCAGAGTAGACACATTGTGGTTAAAGTTTAGGCTACAGTCAACTTGCATTCCCAATTCTATCAATAGTGAGTTGTTACTTAGGGTATTATTATTTATATGGTAGTCTGCATGGATATCATTTGTACCTAATGGGATGATAATGCATTTTATTAGCACTGAGTTTGAGTCCACAACTTTGGCAACAATCATTCAATTGTGTAAGTCCCTCTTGAAGTATATTGATATCTTCTGGCCACTAAATGTTTGCACCTAATTTTGATGCATGAGCAAAGTTAGACACACGCCGTCAGTTTGGCCTGAACTTCTGAGAAGTGTATGCCAAACAATAGGGGGCCAACACTGACCCCTGTGGAACACCACTGCAGACAGATGTGCTGGTCAAGGTAAAGTCACGAATGTTGACTGAGTGTTATCTGAAGGTGAGCCAGTTACCAACCCATCTGACAACATAAGGGTTTATATTCAACTGGAGAGTTTATCAATGATGCATGAATGTGCAACTGTATTAAAGGCCATTGCTAAGTCAAGGTCGGATGTATGCACAGATTTGCCTTCATTTATGCCTCTGGTGATGCTTTTGAAGTCATCTATCAGGTTTAACAGGCATGGACTATCTTTTACAACAACAAAATGTGTCAGATTATGGGTTTGTAGGTCATCTATGTCCTTATTTATATGATTCATGACAATTTGTTTCATGGTCTTACAGATAAGGATGGTTAAAATTATGTCTCTGTAGTTTCTGTAGTCTGAGTCATACTTTTAATAGTGTTGTTAAGTGGCATATGTCAAATGGAAAAAAAAACTGTTACTTATAAAACTTGCAATAAATGGTCAATGAGACGAATGCTGTAAGGAACAGCTTATACTGTCACTGTAATCAAAATATGACATGACAGTGAATGAGTGTCTGCATGTATATATGTATATATCCGCCAACACAGCACATGTATGGGTGTGTGTACATCTGTGTACATAAACATAGAGACACACAAATTCAGACACAGATTTGTGTGTGTGTGTGTGTGTGTGTGTGTGTGTGTGTGTGTGTGTGTGTGTGTGTGTGTGTGTGTGTGTGTGTGTGTGTGTGTGTGTGTGTGTGTGTGTGTGTGTGTGTGTGTGTGTATATGCATTTTTTTGAGCCTGGGGTCGCCACTGAAATGGGCCTTTTGCCTCAGTTTTACTAACCCAGTTAACAAATGGCAAATTAAGAAAATAAATTGTATATATATATATATATATATATATATATATATATATATATATATATATATATATATATATATATATATATATAAAACAACATATAAACAGCAAATACATTTTAAATAACCAAATAAATGCATATGATAAACACATAATGACACATTTAATTATTTATTTAAATTGTTATCTATTTCCATCTTGATAAGGGAATTAGTGGTCTCATCAACACAGACATCTAATTCACAAAAAAGGCAAGTTTGAGAAAAGGTATGAGAATTCAAATAGTCCAGATGATGTATACCACTAAAACAATGAGCTGCAGTTCAGACAAAGTTTAAATAAAACACACGCAATATTACATATCCAGCATAGACAAATTTGGCAGGCATTCAAAAATGGCTTGAATAACTAAGCGGTCACTAAGACATAGCAAGGCTATGGTTTTTACAACCACATGAATATAAACTTTACATATTGCATACATGCTTGTTATGCACATAGTTAGGAAGACTACGTTTACCCCAACTTTCAAATGGTAACCAGTGTAACTCTACTGCAGTCCAATATTCAGAAAAAGAGTGAAATATCCAATCATTTTACCACAATACAGGGAAGAAAATAAAATTCAGTTGAATGGAATGCGTATTATACAGACAGGTACTGTGTGTGTGATTCATGAAGGGTTTCAGCTAATGGGAAATTACTTTTAGTACAGTAACAAGATTCAATTTCACAGTTTTTTGACATGTTTTCTTTTTATATTGTAATGTTATGAGTGTATTCCTCTAGAATCTTAGGATATTTGCAACTCAGTGTGTTTGTTTCCAAGATGAGAATGTCCAAAGTAATGCTTTCTATCAAATTTGGGAAAACTGTCTTATAAATGTATGTCTGCATGAGTTACATGCACTAATAAGCAACATAATGCTGAACATATGACACATAATTAACAGTGAAGGGGAAAAAGCATGTAGCAACAAGCATGAAATATAAGCAAACAAAAGTAAATAAAATTGCCTAGGTTGGGATAATCTTTCCACTAAGTTTTACAAAAAAACAGCACATACTAAAGATATAATTTCACTGCTGCAAAAGCTTAGTGTGACTAGATAGCATATCAAGTGGATTGTAAACCAGTCATTCAACTAATAGTCTATGGGTGGGGGAGGGAAAGTACAGAACAACAAACTGTAAATTCTAAGCAGTCCTTATAATAACCGTGCCACACTGAAGTTTGTGAATTCTAACATCCAGTATGCAAACAAACATATCTGAAAATCCTGCCTCTGTGTGAATATGTGACTTACACTGCACTAAAGGGTAAACAAAATAATACTCTAGCAAGCAACTAATTTTAGAAACAGAACAATGCCCCTTTACAAAAATTGCTTTACTGCTGTGCTTTCTAGAGTAGCAGCAGCAGCAGTCTGGTCATAAAATGCATGAAAGGCTACTTTTCTCAATGGATAAAATGCACAGGTTAGACTAATGAATGGCCCACATGGAGAGCTGTTGTCAGTAGAGCTGCAATTTGAGATGGAATCTGTCTAAAACCTTGGAAACTTCCTGCAGGTACGTTTACCCTACCCCCCTCAGCCAAAAATGAGCATGCTCAGAAAGGCAAACCTGAAATGTAAACAAAGGCTGAATCAAAACAAAAAATCCCTGGGATTGTCCCTTTAAGAGAGGTTATTTGGGATATAGTATGAGATTAGTCTGGATTTGTACAGGGACATAACCAATGGGTTTTAAGATAGAGTTTCAGATTGTGTTTAAAAAGTGTAAATGAAGACAGTGATGTAAGTTTATGGGGGAGTTGGTTCCAATACTTTTCAACTGCATTTGAGAACAGAGCATCTCCTACCATGTTATTAGATTTACATGTTGATACTAGTAGTTTATTAGATGAGCATAACGTTTTAAGGTTCTTATATTGGATAATGGGACTAGCGTGTATTGGGGCATTGGTAGGTTGGGAAAGGGTTTTGTGCGCAATGGTGAGTTGTTTAAAGTGAATCTGATTCAGAAGCTCTAACCAGCCTAATTGTTTCAGGTTATGGCAGTGGTGGGTCATAAAGGAAGAAGCAGTAATAAATCTGGCAATGCTATTGTAAGCGTTGGCTAGCTTGTTAAGGTTATTTTTTGACAAGTTAGTATATATGGAAGAAGCATAGAGAAGTGTGGAGATAAGGTGGGGATAGGCAATAGTGGTTCTGGCTAGTGGGGAGAGAAAGGGTTTTATCCTATAGAGGGAGCCTAGTTTCCCGTTGACAGTTTTTATGGTATTGTTGATATGGGTTTCAAAGTTCAGGTTGTTATCAATGGTTACTCCTAGAAGTTTAGTTGTTGGATCGGGAGATATGAGTGTACCATTATTGGATAAGACTGAAAAGTTCATTGGGAGTGATTTACGGGTAGGAGTGAAGAGGAGGAGTTTCATTTTTTGGGGTTCAAGAGGAGGCAGCATTGTAGAAACCAATTTTATGTTTTGTTGAACATTGTCTGAGTTATAGTCTGTAGTTGGGATTGAGATTTAGCTGAGCAGATTATTGTCGAGTCATCTGCGTATTGTACACAGTTAGTTAAAGGAATAGCTAGGTTGAGGTCATTGATAAATATTAAGAAAAGGAGGGGGCTCAATATAGAGCCCTGAGGAACACCTAGGGTAACTGGGAGATGGGATGAGAGGTTGTTGTCCCATGGCACTGCCTGCTGTCATTTTTTTCTTAACAATTAAAGGGCCTTGTCTATATAGACATACATGATCATTTTTCTTAATTTTCCTTCTTTTCTTAAGCTTATGAGAAATATTAATTGTTAATGGGTTTCTTTTTTGAATATGCACTCATTGTGTTTGAATCTTTCCTTTTGTTAATGTCATGTTTCTAATGCTTGTTGTCTCTTATATATAAATAATAAAATGTCACTGGAAAAAAAAGAGTCAAATTAATTCTAACATTTATACCAATTTTTTTAATTTGTAATTAAACTTTATGTCTGGCTTAAGTGCTTTAATCATATTTTTACACACCAAATATGTTCTCATATTCTAGTTCTTAATGTGTTGTCTTCCCTATGCAAAATGTAGCATATGCAGTGTACTGAACGTGATACACTACAGCAATAAATTATAACTAAAATGCTGTCTGGCTCCTACTACATAACCAATTTCAGGATTTACTATGTATGGGCTGTTAGTAATGATTTGTAGCTAGTACAATCACCTCATGTATAATGAACATAATACTTGTACAGTTAACACATGCGTATGTTCCTTCTTCTTCCTCTATAGACTCATTAACATCTGCTGTTTCTGTTTTAGAAAAGTAACTTTTTAATTGTTTTACTATTTTGTTTACAAAGAGAAGTATAGAAGTCACACAGTTACAGAGCTGTTCATTAACTAGTACATTCTTACAATAATTTCTAATGAGTGTTTTTTTAATAAAATGCTTTGCAGGTACATTGTTTAAATATCTAGCTCTGGTCAAACTATTTTATCATACCCATATGAGTAAAGTGAGCTGGTACACCCAAATCATGAGACCACATACATATTAAACCATCCTTCTATAGACATCTGCAGATTAACTGTTTCAGTTTTGGCTTTTATAATATTTCTTTAGACTTCCTACAATTTTGAACTATTGTTAGTGTGCTGGTCACAAAATATAAAATAGCTTACAATAGCATGCCTAAACTTTCAAACACACTGTCAAATTTTACATGCTACAGATGTTGGCTATAACTATTATTCCTCCTCCCTGGACAGTGCATACATCATTCATTTTGCGTTAGGAGCATGAAATGGCCACATTCGTGAAGCCTTGCACACTTCTGCATTAATACTTAAATAGCATAAGGAAGTATGAAGCCCTCTTTCAGAAACAAAGACTTCCCAAACTATGTTATAAATTCAAGGCAACATTTTTTTCCCAGCATAAAATGTTTTGGAATCTAGCCCCAGCTATAAAATACAACCTAATCTGTCCCTACATTTGGTTATTTTCCCCTCTTCCAGGGTCATTCGTGATTAAGTGAAGGTAAGCTGCAATTCCTACAGAGACAACAAGCAAAATACAATTGTGCGTAGTACTCAAGCAGCAGGCATAGCATGAGGCCTATCCCTCATTCTGCCTTGCAAAAACCTCTATACTGAAAAAATCTCACAGTGTGTCAGGTTGTCAGGTGAATTCACTTGTCATTCCGTTTGTTATTATTTAAAGTTAAATCTTTATAGTTCGAGTATTTTTTTTCTAAACTGATTTTGTTGACTAATGAATTAAACTAACATGGTAACTTCAGAAGTAGTTGAAAACGATTTGGGGAAGAATGGAAAGTAAGGTGAAATTCAGTACATTATGCCCAAACTAGAAGTCATGAAAGAAATTGTATTTGGTTTTATTTTTATTTTTTTTCAGGGTAGAGCATTGATCTCCACGAATTTTTCGGAGGTTTTGCACAATCAATATGCTGCCATACCACCACTAAAACAAAGTACTGCAGAAGTTCAAGACAAGGCAATTGAAAAACATAGGTAAGGGGTATATCTATTTCAACAGCTGGTTTTGCTAGAAGAAAAGGCAAGAAGAACTTTGAAATTATTTATTTTGACAGTCAAGTAAGCTAAGTGCAAGTTGTTTTGACTTTGTTGATACCAAAATGTTGAGTAGGACTGGGTTCACCCCAAAAAAATCCTTGGGCACCAAGAGAACATATTAGCTGCCATATCTCTGACAAAGTGAAAGTATGATTAAACAAGGTTTATTTTCATTCAGTCTGTTTCTTGTACAAGGAGAAGGAGCAGAAATTATAGTATTTATGGCGACCAGAAAAGAGGTATACAATTGAAAGTTGATCAGTCTTAGTACATGGAAACTTTTCTGACACCGTCCTGCACTAACAAATACAATTTTCAGAGGTGCTCAGTGGGTATAAATGATATACAATCAATTAATGTTTGAATTTTCCTACAGTATTCAAAGTGTTTTATTGACAAAGGGATACACTTTTTTACAAATGCACATTCAACTATGGGGAAATTAACATAACTTCCATAAATGTCTAAACACAATACGGAAGAAATGTTGACTTCATGTCCCTGTAAATCTATCAAATCTCTGAGTGAAGAAAAAGAGGAAGTTTGTTCAAATGAGCAACCTAATGTACATAAGAAAGCCGAATATTTATGTGCTCCTTGTCTAGAATGTGATGGCATAAGAAGAACGTCTATTTGTCAACACGACATTCAGCTTTTTATAACACATTTGGATTTGAATATGTATGATTGTTCTTATAAATATGTAATCAATACACATGATAAATGTGTGATTTATTCATTTCTATATTGATGATAGATGCTGATGAATTTGTTCAAGAGCCAATAATTAGCAGGAATACTTTTACTGTGGGTTTTATTATACAACTGTAAATGTAACATTTGTTTACTAATTTACTTTAGATTCAGCC
The DNA here is from genome assembly GCF_019279795.1 of Protopterus annectens. Lineage (NCBI taxonomy): Eukaryota > Metazoa > Chordata > Ceratodontiformes > Protopteridae > Protopterus > Protopterus annectens. The sequence goes on from NC_056737.1 coordinate 643,092,860, forward strand.
TTAATGATAACTAAGGTATGATCTGGGAAATCATAGGAAAATAAAGAGCTTACTTTCCACTTCTCAAAATGAAATACTGTAATTTCATAATGTGCCTCAAATACTAGAATTTCTGATGTTGTTTAATTCTTGTTTTCTTAATGTTTAAATACAAAAGTTTTTTTTTAATTAACCTGTCCACTGTATATTGCTGAATGATTCCTTATCTTTTGCTATTATCCCATTTCTTTCCCTCTCTCTTGAGGATGAGTTTGCCAAGCACTCTCCAGCCCAGGTGATAGCACTATGTCCCATTTGTTCCCTGGCTGGAAGGTCCAATCAGCCCATTCCTTCCAGAAAGGCAAAATCTAGGTGGTAGGGAGTTGACCACACTGCCAGACATGCTGGGCACCTCTTCCCTTCCCAATGTGCTCCTAATCCCCACAGTGGCTCACTGAAGCTCCAGTCGTGCTGCTGACTGTGTTGAGCATGCATGCATTCCTCCATATGAATGATAATTCAGATGATAGGCAATACATGCCCTGCAAGTTCAAACTCCATGAGTGCAGTACCTAGTGCTCCCTCTAGGTGTAATCCAATTGGTGAGTCAGAGACATCTCCCTCCCCCAAGGATGGCTGAGTGTAACCCTCAATCTCTCTGCCATACCTGTGACACTAAGGAAACACCACGCCTCTGGGCCACAGTCAGGGCTTCATCCATCTTGCCACAGGAGCAGGAGATACAAAAGTTTTCTAAAACAAAGAAACTTACAGAAATTAATGACTGCAAGGGGATATTTGTAGAATAGGTATGATACTGTTTATTTAAGTTAGACTGTAGGAAGTTATATATAGAAATGGATATGAATATTAATCAGGTAGGTGTTCTATTTAATAAATTCAAGGGTTTACATTTATGTAATACTATACATAAAAATAATTAGAAGACGCAATGTTTGAAATTTAATAATAGACTTGCAATAGACTTATAATGTAGCCTATCGCTAGACATTCATGTTATTACTGACTTACTTTACTTTATGTCGATTTATTGACTTCACTTGCTTTTGCTAATGCTTAGCTTTTAGTTTGACTTTTTAACAATTCAAGAAAAATCACAAAAATCCATTAAATAACTCTAGTATAAAATTTCACTTTACTAAAATGTAAATTCTTGCATAACAATTCTTTTCCCATCAAGCTATAACCAGATTTACAAAATTTGGGGCCATGGTGGCTTCCACTGTTATTCCTCTAACCTGTTGAAAATATAAT